>NC_134572.1:102844008-103111508 GCF_050947875.1 Dermacentor variabilis
AAATGCGGCTGCCGCGGTCGGGATTGAATCCGTGACCTTGAACAATGTCATAGCCGCGAAGCTACCGGTGCGGGCACATCAGTTTTGATTTGACGTGTAGCCGCTTATACAGTGTTACCTTAACCCTACAGTGAGCTTCGGTGCGGCTTTGCTTCTGCATGCCCTGCGTAAATTGTCCGCTAGACAAATTTGCATGGTGTTTATTTTTCAGAAATAGCAGAAACAGACCGTACCGTACCTTGAACTCATATTTATGCCGTTTGCTCACAACCACTGTCGTGTCCTCGCACCTCCTTATCTCTATCCCCCCACCCATTTAAATGGGAACTGCTAGCGAAGAGTGGCAAGGCTGTGTCACTCCTTTAGGGACGGCGTCAGTTCTACCCATTCTCTGCCTCTCCTCCCCCCTCCTTCCTACCATTATATCTGAATTCCCTCTGGACTTACATGTTAGTAGATAGCTAATTGCTGCAATTTCTCCAGTGCCTTTGTGGGACTCACGGATAATTACAGCTGTCAGGCGGCTCATATGGCGACGGCCAGGAAGCTCCAGAAGGCATTGTGCGCATTCGACGCGGTGCAAAGGTCCAAATGAGCTTCTCGCGTCGTATTTATTCTCAACCCCGCTCCTTCCATTTAAACACACGCTCTGAAGCTCTTCCTCGGCGCGGTATGACGGCGGCGGCGGCGGCGGCAGCAAGCAAGCAAGCAAGCAAACAGTGGGAAAGTCGGAGGAAGAGGCAAGGCAAGCTTCGTTTTAAAAGGCAATCTCGCATTGTATTTTCCATTGTTAAGTATGAAAGCAGACTACTGTTATCTTACATAACGCATCCATCTTGGCTGTTTATTATTTGTGAGCCATGTTTGTCCTGAAATTAAATTATTTAGATTCAGGTGTCTTACGAGCCGATGCCACGATATGATTACGAGCCACCCCGTAGGGGGGGACTCACGATTAATCTTTGATCACCTGGAGTTTTTCACTGTGCACCCAATGCATAGCACACGAATGTTTTTGCAATCTGCTTCTATCGAAATGTGGCCGCCGCGGCCGGGATTCAATCCCGCGCTTTCGGGCTTAGTAGCGCAACACCAAATCCGCTACGCCACCACGGTGGGTCATCTAAACTTTCAGACGCGATAACGCTCACGCGGAGCAGCAAATCTCTACACCTGTCTCGCAGGTCTTAGGAAAGCGCGGCGAGGCCAGCAATGATGGGCCGAGGCCCTCCAGATTAGCAACAGGTGCAAACCCCGGCAGGCCCGCGGACGCCGAAGCCAACGCCGATGAGGGACTTATAACGCGGGAACAGGAACGGTATGAGCCGCTTGATATCGATCGTTCCCTTCTTACTTCCTTTTCAATCTGAAAAGAGGAGATAGGAGAAAAAGCTGAAATATCTTGACCAGAGTCCTCCCCCTTTTAAGGTCAAAAGCATGTGCAATAAACAGTGTCTTTCCTGAAAAACCTATTTGTTTATCTATACGCCACCCAAACAAAATATATGTTAGCTAAAAAGCCTGAGCGCAATACTCGTAAAATGCTTGTCAATTTGGGCGCCTCCCATCTGACATCTAAAATGGAGCCAGTTACGTGAGACGTGCCACAGGGTTCACCGTTTTTGCATGCAAACGCACGAAGCCTCTCTGAAGAACGTCTACCCTTCATCAGGCGCACTGCGCATACGCCGTAAAAATCAGGACACCTCAACAGTGATGGCGGTGTATACGCGTGTCTATTGTCGCAATAATTGCTGTCACAATAACATTTCAAATTGCTATCACTTCTCCAAAAAGAAAGGCCCTAATTATCATTACGGCGCTCCTTTCATTTTGCCGCCTAGTACTCTGTCTGCAAAGGCCAGGTAGAAAAGATGAAATCGATCTCTAATTGTCGAAAGACGTTCCAGAGAAATCCGCATAGAAGCCGATCGTCTGTACGGCATGAACAATGTCCCTATTTAAGCGTCGCCACTCCCTTAAATGGTGTCGTTCAGTCGTGCGTGCTATACCGCTTTCTGCGTGGAAGGATGCAACTCCGCAGCTGTATCTCTTGAAGCGTTTTCTTCTGCAGCCGTCACGGCTCATTTAACCGCTTCCATTAGGCTTCACGTTCCTTACCGCTTCGCCTTAGAAGTTCGCTGTAATGCGAAAAATCGTGCATCTTCCTGCGCGCTTCATTACGATCCGGTACACTGAAGGAAGCCGCAAATTCCAGCAAGAAAAAAACCTTGATTTCTTGGTGCAGTGATACAAATTGTCTTGGTATTGTTTGTGTATTTCGCTTAAAATGAGAGGACGGCCATATAACCCTGGAACCAAGGCGAGCATCACGCTGTTTAGTAGTAAACTTTACTAAGTAAAGAAACCGATATCCCACGGACATCCGCCGTGGTCTTTCTCCCTTTCTCGAACACATCGGTTGTTTCGAAGCGGATGTCTAGACTGACCATTCACCAGAATGGTGCTTAGCGATAACGATTAGTTCACCTTAGGAAGAAAGGAGAAATCTTGGTTCTATTGATTTAAGTATGGCTGTACATATAACTGGACAACTTCGCTTCCGTGTTGCCTGTATGTCTGTCGTCGTTCTATATTTCAGAAAGCGTGGACACTTTGTAGTTAGAAGAGTTTAATGTATATATATATATATATATATATATATATATATATGTGTGTGTGTGTGTGTGTGTGTGTGTGTGTGTGTTTGTGTGTGTGTGTGTGTGTGTGTGTGTGTGTGTGTGTGTGTGTGTGTGTGTGTGTGTGTGTGTGTGTGTGTGTGTGCGTGTGTGTGTGTGTGTGTGTTCGCTAGTTTCTTTAAAAGAGGATGCGACTACATTGCCGCATGACCTCGATACACAAAAGCTACTAGTCTAAACACGCATCTCTTTTGTCGGAGAAAATCGAACACTCTTGACAATAGACTTGTTCGTCAGTCGTGCCTGCCGTTAACGTTGCAGCTTGCCTGAGCCTCTGTCAAAGGCAGTCGTCGCCACTGACGCCACCCGAGGCGACGCAGGGTAGAGTGGGGGACATTCACTTATAGTACGTATACTAGTGGAGGAGCGCGCGTTGTGTTTTTGTAGATGCTCTCAAAATGTCTTGAAAGAGCACAATCCTTTGGCAGCTGAAAAAAGGAGCAACAAAGTTTCCCTCAGAAAGATGTAAAATACTGCCTACATGCAGCGCAAAAGTGTTTCAGAACATCAAATTAATAAAACAATGAAACTATGATGTCTCACACGAATAGCATCCAATGTTCGGGCTTCAGAAAAAATAAAGTTTCTTGGGTTTTTTTTTACGGGCAATCTTATGACGCTTGTATCTAAAGAATGAATTTGAGACAATACGTTATTTCCTATGAACCGTTGCTTTCTCGCTGAGTCTTCGTTGGAGCTCACAAAACACGAGTCAAAAACAAAATATTTCATTTTTCCCTTTTCTATAAAGGCGTCCGCGCGCGCACACCCATGCTTTACAGACTGGTGAATCCAAACATCAAGACCCGTATTCACAAAAGCTTTCTTACGCACGAAACATTCGTAAGAGAAGATGCCAGTAGGTCGTAAGGTTTGATATGTTAATGGTGTCGTGGGCACTAGTCAACGGAATAAGCAAATACAAACGACAAACTTTGTAAATCCAACCGTACTTCATTCGCGGAGAGGACCAAAAAATAAATCACTGTTCTGCAGCTTTAAATATTGCGTTTTATCACCTTATACTTGGTGACTTGCCAGAATGTGAAACGTCTTCTCTAGAACTTGTGAGCCTAAGATTCTCCTTCGCATTCCGCGAAACTGAGCTTCCTAGAGCTTCTTCGAAATGGAGAAGAAGGACTGATACTCGATCGGCCAGGCTATTTTCAGTATCAATGAGGCGCCGCCAAGGAATGTTGCATCAAACATCACAGAGGAGGCCGACGCCACGACTCACCCGAGTGCCACGAATGTAGCCATGTCTCAAATCCACGGGGATATAAAACCGTTTTTTTTTTCTTTTCAAGGGAAGTTTTCAAATAACAGCCTTTCCCTCACACTGGTCGTATTTTGTCGCCTAACCTTCCTTTTCGCGTGTATTCATCGGGGAACGAAAAATTCGTCTCTTAAGAAGTAAGCAACACGCTGGAGGAAGCCTCCCTGCGCTGTATTGCGTCATTTATCAATGCCTGCTTGGGAACCTATTTTTCTTCGCAACTTCCTTCGACTGGCTTGCGTTACTTTTCTTTCTTATTTCTTCTAACATGCTTCTTGAATTTGGATCAGCACAAGCAGCGAGTCCCACCTTCGCGCAATTTATTTTTTTTTTCGAGGAGTCGATTCGATCATTCTCAATCTTTCACAAGTCAGGTTCATCGTTCACCTGCACTTCGTGTATTGCTTCTCAACTTTCAACTCTTCCTTGCAAGATTGCTTCAGTGACAAACAATAAAACCAGCTGCAAAACCATTTTTTACAGTGTAGAAAATACGCTACTATCTACACTGAACTTTTCCAGGCAGCATCGCCTGCCGGCTATTTACCGTAAAGTTTTCGGACATCCTTAATTTCATTCAATGGAACTCCTATTACGCGCCGGCATATATACAGTAATTTGCCGTAAAAAAATACAGACCCTTGTAATTTAAATTCAGGGCACCGAAATAACACGCCGTCACATATGCAGTAATTTCCCGTGAAAAATACAGAACCCTGTATTTCCATTCCATGGCACCGAAACAACAGGTCGTAATAGTTACAGGAATTCCCGCATAGTTCTGCAAGGTCTACTGTGCTGTGCGGTGACAATATGCGGTGACATTGACCTTTAGAGTGACCGACTGTGATTGTATGTCTATGATCCTTTCTTTCTTTACCTCTACTTTGCTATCACTTTACGACCGCCTCCCCTCTCTACCCAGCGTGGGGTAGCAAACCGGATCTTCCCATCTGGTTAACCTTCCTGTCTTTCCCCTCTCTCTCTCTTTCTCTCTCACGTAAGAAATACTTGCTTCTGTTATTTCGTTGCATGGCACCACAATCACATGCCGTCATACTCACAATTTTAGCATTTTTTAGTTATACACTTCATCTCATCAAGAAGGATTGAAAACACCCTGAAAAAGGTGACCAAAGCCAAACCAAAAAATAAAACCAAAGCTGCAGCTTATGCCAACATGAACACATATTAGTCCTTATTTGAAGTATATTAGAAACCAGTGTAACTCTAGTTCAACGATATTCAACAGAATACTATAATGAATGGGTGTAATTGCCTTGTGTCAGGCTACAGTGCACCAAAAAATACCTATATCTCTGATTGGCAAACGATGTTCGAGTATCCATTTAGAATATTGTGTAATGTGCCTAGCAATACACAGGAACCGCGTAGTACGAAAGGGATTAGTTTATAGTTCTTTCTTGACAGTAATGTTACATTTTAGGACCATGCATTATACACAAGAAGAAAAATGAACAGCAAGCTTGGTATGTGCGCCCTTCATACTAACTGTACTAACTGCAATGAAAGCATGAACAAGCAACTCATTCTGTAAAACTGAAGATTGACAATGCACCAGCATGAATGCTGCTTATGTAAACAACTATGTTAGTTAAGTGAGATGGTATAAAATAACTGCTCTATTGCACAAAGCAGTTCCCTGGCAGTGTTAAAAAAAGGTATTTGAGGCTATAACTTCAATGTTGGTGAAGTCCACCCTCTAGAATGACAGAATGCTTGAGCTGTAGGGTAGAAAATTGACACGGAGTATAACTTCTGGAGCATGAAAATTTTTTGCGCACTACACTACAATCCACTTTAACTTTGACACTTGAAGAAAGATGCTTGATGTAAAGAAAAATAACGTATCATACCACAACATCGTGGTTGGTCAATGCTTAGCAGCTTTTTGTGACCCGGTGGTTCTGCCGTTAATTTTGGACCACTACTTGGGCTGATCCGGAGAAGTGCTCTGTAACGAGTTCAACCATATATATAAAAAAAAATAGCAAGCCCGATGAAAATGAATGCGGATGACGGGCACTACGCTTCATCGGTAAAAGGCAGACAGCTGATGTTGTGAAAAACATCTGCACTTACGATGAAATCTTGGTTAGGCTACATTGAGGGACCCAGTTTTGTTCCCATCTATACAGAGAAGCTGGTATATAAGACGAACAAAATGAGAAGAAGCTCCCTTTAAGTGCAAACTTTTTCGATAGCATAAGCGCTTCACCATTAGCCCGAAGAGCTCGATCACATGTGAGCAAGCCTAAACAACTCCATTCGTGAACTCAGTCTCTGTGAATGCAGCATAAGCCAATATTTCACGAGCGAAGAAAGTGTAAGTGCAAGATTTTTTTTAACTGCTATCCTTACCGAACTGACGGGCACATCCCACGAGTGTGCATGCCTCAGTTGGCAAGTTCTCATCTTGTTCCCCTGCGTGATCTGAGAAGAACCCTAATACGGTTTGGAGAAGTTTTGTAAACGCGTACGGTACAGCTACAGTAAAACATTCGCGGCCCAATTTATGTGAAGCGTCTCAAATTAGGAGAGTTGCGGACGATTGGATGTTACCGCCTTCTCTATAGCCATGCTTTTTTCTTAACTCTTTCTCCGAGTGATTGAGGCTAAGCTCCGCCTTCACTGGCTCTGCGTCACGATGTGGCGTTGTGTCGTCTACTTACTATTGTTTTTTAGCCAGCGCGCGAAGTCATCAGCCTCTCTGCTAGCCGCCTGGCCGTCGATCCCCAGCGAGAGCTAATCGAAGCAGCGTGCGTTGCGGGTGTTCTGTGACAGCGCCCAGCGTTTTCGGTATTCCAGTAACCGCAGGCGAGCTGGGCGTTATGACGGATGGGTGGAGGCACAATCTCACTCCCCTCCATACTACTACCGCTGTGATGAAGGGGCTTTGGTGCAAGCGTGAGGCATGACCGGCCTGTACGGTGCAACCACCTGGTGGCGCAGAGCTTAACCAGCCAAACACAAAGCAACTATTGCTTTATTAACTCTCAAAACACGGTCAAACTCAAAGCGTACTCACCCATCTGTAACATCTCCGCAGACGAAGAAGACAGACTCCTGTAATTGCACATAATGTGTAATTAGATCTAGGTGCGTGTTATGACCCGCAATTGGTTGTAACTATGTTGACCCGAACCCTCCTACTACAGGGGTTTCCGTCATAACGGAGCCACTGCACAGAGATGTTGACCCCCATAGGTCGGTCGCCTAATCAGTCGTTAAGTCAATGAATCATTAAATCAACATATATGGGAATGGATGTCCTTGCTCCGCCAAGGAGAAGTCCGGCCTTGTCCAGTCTAAAGGCAAGTCCGATATTTTATACAGGCATGTGCCACCCCGTCTTATACTGTTCTGTTTGCACGACCTGATGATGATGACTATGATCCCAATAACAACGATAATAGCAAACTGAGTAGGAGGAGGAGGTGGAGGATGAGGAGGAGGGAAAGGATGCGAAATGATTCCTGTAATAGCACGTCATGCGGCATAAGAACGTAACTGCCAAAACCGCAACGGCATCGAGATTATCGCGTGGCAGTGGACAGCCAATGAAGAGAGCACCGTTTTAACAACGAAAAAGAAATGAGGATGTGAAGTAGCGGAGGAGAATGAACGCATGCATCCGATTCATCAAGCGAGAAGTAAGATAACATAGCACCTCTCCACGGTTGTACACGCCTTTTTAAGTAAATGGGACTGCAAAGTCGCTCGCGCCATAGCGCCCACGAAATTGAGTCATGTATCGTGAAAACATGTCCTCGTTGTCGTCACATAAGTGACTTCATTCGCCGACCACTCTAGAGAATTTCCAAGCATGGAACTTTGTCGAACTTCTTTGCTAATCCACTGCTTCCTTGGTCTCTGCTTAACATTTACAAAATTATCGCAGTAACAGACGACTGCCTCCGAAACCATCTTTATACAAAACTGAGCCTATTGCTCTTGCAGGAACACCCTCTAGAATATGAATTCATTTCTCTTTGTTCTTTCATGTTTATTTACTACTTAGTGCAAAAATATATAAAGAAAGCATACAATGCGCCTGTTAACGAGGTGAATATGATGAAAGTTTCTTTTTAGCGCGAGTATAGCGACAGGACATTGCCCTAGCAAGCTTTTCGCGTGCCTCTAAGACATGCTCACTCTTACAAGCTTACAAAAAGGACATTGAACGAGGCCAGATTCGCGACCCGACATGTGAGTAAACGATCTCCAAAATCACGAGAAACCTTTTAAGAGTTTCTCCGTCGTTGAAAACATGGGGGAGGAACCTTAAATGACGCAGATTGTAAAATACGTGGTTCTCCACGCCTGCTCGACAATTGTTTTCTTGTTTCCATCGTCTAATGACCCAGAGGGCAAATCCGCTTCGCACCACCACTCTTCGCACCGTAAATCGATAGCACACTTCAGGGAGGCTACGATTTATCCGAAGTAAAATCTTGTTATCGCGTCCGAGGAATTCTTTTTCTTTGGCAACTAGGTGACCGCACTTGTAACGAGGAGCGAAACGGCGCGTAGCATTCCTTTCCCTCTTTCTTTGCAAAGTCTTGCAGTTTGCAGAAGTTGTTCTCATGGCACTGGGCACTCTAGCCAGGGTAACTTGTAGAAAATGTCTTTCACGTATCTTTTTATTAGTACATCTTGCTTTCCGCTGCCCAAAGAGAGAAAAGAGAGACAAAGAACGAAAGGTGGGGAGATTATCCAAGGTCGTTCTCGAATCACTGCCCTACACTTGACGAAGACGAAAGAGGGAAATATGAGTGAGGAAAAGGGAACATAAGAAAAATAATTAGGCATTCAATGTTTTACCACATTCGCAGAATGTACGCTCAGAGTCACAAGCCCTTGTACAGTCCAGTCGCCTTCAAGAGGCGCAACAGAGCTCTTTTTTTTCTTGCTTTGCGCATGCAAGAGTGCTTAGGCGAAGGTCCCAGGCATAGTTGAAGACT
This sequence comes from Dermacentor variabilis, assembly GCF_050947875.1. Classification (NCBI taxonomy): domain Eukaryota; kingdom Metazoa; phylum Arthropoda; class Arachnida; order Ixodida; family Ixodidae; genus Dermacentor; species Dermacentor variabilis. The sequence continues at coordinate 102,852,969 of NC_134572.1, forward strand.
AACCTGTATGAATGCATTAGGTTTCACATTTTGTAGCCAAGAAGAGCTTCCTGCAATCAGCATCAGTAAGCGCGGCGTGGGTTCGGATGCTTTGGTTATTGTTCGTCATGCGTGAAGGTTGTCATGTCATCTTGTGATCGATCTCCTTAAAATCCGTACTAGCAGTATGCACTCAACGTGAGCGCCAGCAGTTGTCTTTCACATGCTGTAACGTGGAACCTGGTGCTGAATTTACCTTTCGATGGTTCCTGTGTACATGACACCATTCCACACATTCGTCGCATTACGTCAAGGCTTATATTAACATCAATTCAGACAAAATAATTACGTGTATTTGGGGCACATTACCGTTTCTTAGGGCTTTGTGTGCCACAAACCTTAAATAAGTGTAAATGCACACCTTTTATTGAAGTTACGTTTAGAGTGTGCATTCAACTCAGTTTACCAGTAGGCGGGGAGCAAATCTCCCATTGAACGCGGTGTTCGCATTTTGTTGGGAGCGAAATGCAAAAACGCGCCTGTACTTATATTTAGTGGCGCGATAAAGAACCCTGGGCGGTAAATACAAATACGGTGTCCCCGACTACTACGCGCCATATAATCGTATCGTGACTTTTGTATGTAAAACCCCCAAAATTATATTTTACTGTGACAAACCAAATAAGCATTTAATCAAAGACAACCCATTCATCAACCGAAATGTATCTTTCTTTTAATTTTTCGCGACAGAAATTTCATGTTCTAATAGAATTGCCAAAACTCCGAGCTTTAGAATATGTTTAGCGACCTTTGGGGCCATAAAATGCGACTCACGAAAGTTGCGTGCGCGAGTAGTCGGTATACTGTACATGAGACCGAAAACTATCGTGCGAGCAAAAGCGTGCTGTTGATGAAGCCAACGAGATGAAGCCATCGTTGGGCTAAGCAGCAGCAAGAGCAAACATGCGATTACTTCGGCGTTCAGTGTTGCGAGTAAACAAGCCTATCGCTACTTCCACCGTGGTAGCTGGAAATGTCGCAAGTAAAAGCAACAGCACAGCATGTACGGGCTGACAGCTGGCAGAAAAATCGGCAAGATGCCGAACGTGCCCCTCCTGTTAAATTAATTACCTTAATCCACTCTAATCACGTGGTTGCCGCGGGCATGTTCCGTCACAGCTCTCTTCCTGCGGCGTCGCAATCTCACGCGTTGGTTGCGCAGCCAAAGTTTGGAAAAACAGGAGCAGCAAAGAATGCACTTTCGCCTTGGTAATTGGAGAGCGCCTTCCATCTCTTCATTCCTTAACCCACGGTCAATTCAACGTAATCTTCAGTGGCGATGATGATGACGACAATGACCACGTCGAGGATCATAACTACTTTATTGATTACGGTAGATAGCCTTCATGACGAGGTGGCGCCACATGCCACTTAGCTCGTTGCTTAAAACTTTCTAGGGCATTGCAATCTTTTAATATCGCTATACTCATTATGCTGCATATACTGCATTATGCTACGCTCTAACATGTTATGCTTTAACATATTATATTATACTTCACTATATTATACTATACTATGCTATTCACTTTACAAAGTTCACTTCGTTGTCTGTTGACGCCTTCCTTTGCACCACAAATCACCTTGCTGGCTTTTTACTTCGTCTCCCAATCAATTTAATTCGTTTGTTGTACTGTCCTCATACCCTGTGTTGTGAGCAAGACAACAACAACAACAACAACAACAACAAGAATAAGGGCGCCTATAGCGCGCATAGACGATCTACATTAAAATTCATTTTGTTTAAAAACTTAAAATTTTATTGTTACTCTGGTTGTACGGAAGTTCATGCTTCATAATTGGCGTGAAAACTGGTGCGCAACCACGGAAGGAAGACGAAAGAGAAAATGGTATCAAGCTTCATTCTAGGCGTTGTGATTAGCCGTTGTAGTAGTTGTGACTCAGGTGTTGTGACTCAGGTGTTGTGACTATCATCATATCATCATGATATGGTTGTCGAAGGGACTAAGTGCAATTAAAACCAGCACTGTATCACGAAGCCGCGCTTACGATGGTCGCTAAGTCCCCACTAGGCAATAATACAGCCCCACCTAGATTGATCCCAGCGCCCCACCTCCCAACCTGTTTTCTTCAATAATATTAAGATGTATAAGTTATGAAGTGTGTTTTAGCACTACTTGTATTTTAGTATTTTTATTGTCCTAATTTCTCGCTGAGGCTTTAACTTTTCACCCTCCCCCCCCCCCCCCCCCCTCCCACAGCGTGCCCTGCCCGTATCATGAATTACCGGCAAAAGTTAACACACGCTTTACGGTTTACGACGTGATTGTTCGCTCCCTGCTGTTACTTGCTGCAATTGATATGGTGCGCCAGATCGCGAGCCTCACAGCGTCTAGTGAAGCGCTAATTCATCGCTGTCGATCACTGCTTTAGGTATAGTACTTCATCTGAAACTAACTTATTACCAGCGTTGCCGTTTTAGCGGTTTTGCAGTTAAACTTTGTGACTTCCTGGTATGTTCAAAGACGCATTTTGCTATTTTGGGACTGTCCCCTTTTTTTAGCGACATCACAGAACAACTTGCGCATTTTGGCGACTTTGAAGTTGATACATTTGATACAAAAAGGACAATCTAGAACGGCACGTAATACACAAAAAGTACAAAAGAAATGCTACCGAAAGTAGGTGGCCAGAAAGAAGCAATGGTGATCTGCGCCTACAAAGACCATATGCCGTGGCTATTGTGGCAACGAAAATTCCTAAATGCTTGCTTTTTCGTACATGATAAAACCCATTACAAGGGGTCCTAATGCTGCCGGTGCTGCAGTTTCACACGTGCGCTCGACATGTTTGCGTTCGCAAGCGTAGCAGTAAAATAAATTACCAAACTACATGACAAGAAACCATATGATGAGACTGGGAACATATTATTTGTACTTAGACAGTACATCTTAACTGCAAAATGGTGTACTGCCCGTCGGCTTGGCTTGGCTCGTTCTTGCTAATCTGGACGCACCTACTTTGTTTCTCACGGGCTTGGCCCAAACCAATAGAGACGAAGCTTTGAGAATGAGACGAATCGAGGAGCAGCAACGTGTATTTATAGAGGTCACGCAATCGTTGTCGCCGTGTTAACGTGAAAATCGTGTCGCATAATTTAGTTCCCCTTTAACGAGCGTTGAATTTTAGAACATTTGCAGGCCACGTATACGTGTATGTACTCGCAAAGTAAGGTGACCCGTATTCTTTTTATTCCCGCTAAAATTTTAATCCTAATGTCTTAAGGTAAAGTCGGATTTCGGCTGTCATTATGCGTTGTTTCAAATACATTGATACAGTGAGAGTCATATCTGTACCGCTTTTGTAAATTCGCCGTTTATTCCTCACGTACACAGACACTACATGAACGTGAAATATTTTGGAATATTTATTACGACATGTTATCTTATAGTATAATGTTTCAAGACGTCAACGTTATTTGTAACTCCCTCAACAGTTTTACCGACAATTTTAGTGGCCTAACTAGGAACCCTATTTAGCGAAATTCTATTAGACTTCTTTGTCTTAGTTCACTACTGAAGGAGTTTGCACCCTTTGGGGCTTATCTTGTCCCACCATAATAATCATGATCTGTCTTGCTTGTGGCGTTTCCTTTCTTGAAAACTCGGCGCTCATTACTTGAGAATGCTATAGGCCCAGCTGGTAACGCGCGCGCGCAGTCCGTCACTTGAAAATACCGGGCACGCAGCGTCAAAGAAAACAAATGCAGGAAAGATAGATGACGATTGTTGTTGCGGGACAAGACAAGCCCCAAAAGTTGCAAACGTTTTAAGAGTGTTAAGCCAGACAGTCGAAAAAAAGCTGCCAACACACAGCATGTTCTTACTGAACGCATCAAAAATGATGAAGGACATGGGCCGATTATGTTTGTTCGTTAGTATGTGGCTATTTGTGTGTGCCTCGTGAGTGGTACAACGTGACGCAAAGAAAAATGTATCCCAAAGAGTGCATATGAAATCTAACCGACGTTGGTTCAATTTCGAGTGGATCAGACGTTCTAATCACAATGTCACGGCCACTGAAAATGCTAAAAAAATACTTTTCCGAAATAAACAACAGAAAGTTCGCGCAATATTGCGCGCACAAACTATACTCGCGGGCAACTTTCTGTGGCTGTGAAGGGAAAGCTACGGAGGCAAAGCGCGCACAAGTAAGAGCGCCTCTGAAAATAGTCCCGCGTCTTTATCCTCGTCAGTATAGGCTGGGGGAAGACAAGACATAAACACCTTATTAGCAACAAATTAAATAATACAGTAAAGGTTTACATATTGTGTGGTTTTTTCCTTCCCCGTCTGGGTAAATGTGAACCCGCCGCACGTGGAAGCTGCGTCGATTCAGCGTCTGTTCCCACCAACCAAAAGCCACTGTCAAACGCTGCGGGACTGCTTGCACAATAACACATGTGCAGCAGCCCCGCACCCTTAGTTTTCCCTTCATAGCCACAGAAAGTTGTCCGCGTGTATAACAATGAATCAGGTGAGAGTGCAAATTTTGAGACGTCATCTACGCAACCATTTCGTTCTTCTCTGGCTGACTAACGCATGGTGTGCTCAATCAAAGTGTTTCAATAATAATGCTAGCAACACCCGCAATGTCGAGGTTCACTGCTTGTATTAGCTCCAGGTAGTAAGGTATAATCCAAAGTCCTTCGAAAAGTGCCCTCCGTAGATTTAAGCGTTAACTTATATGTAAAGCGTCTCCGCACGTCTGTCCATGTGTCACAATGGCAATAGGTCTCAAGTTGGAGACAAGTGATGCGCCTTTAGTTTTTACGATCTACTTTGTCTCAGCAGTAAAAAAGAACGTCTCAAACTGACAAAAAAAAAAGAAATTTCTCATTGGTAGACGGAGAATATTGACAATGTAACGCACGGAAACCGTCGCAGAACGACATGTTTCATTGGTCGAGCGGCTGCACACAACGTCGCCTGCGTAGGCAGCGCCACATTTCTGCCCGAGTTTATTCTAAGCGCGTAGGTTTTCGTGGTAAACGCGATAGCCGTGGTGCAGACATTGCATGGTCCTCTGTCATGTGTATATTACGTAAACACATCTGGGCATCGTTCATACAATTTATGGTCGATTTTACCCTCGGTTTGGCTGCTCCACTTTATCGCCAGCCTTTATGGGCGCTGGCGCCGAAGCCGACTTCCTGGATATATTTCTACGTATATCATTTAGTATGTTGCTGTTCCCATCGTCGTCTTTGTCACCATTGATTTTAGAGTCGGTGTTCGATACGACTGCTGGCGCTGCTGGCGCATCTATGTATGCCATCATATGCGAAGGTCCTATGACCTCGCTTCACTCAGTTTCTCTTCATCCCCGTAAACACGGACAGATAACTGGCTCTCGCTGCTCATGATAGACGTCAACAGTAGGCACCGTACCTGTTTGTATTGTGCTGTAGAGGCTGCACATAATACCGAAAAAGCTTCGCAACATCAACAAGCAATGCTTCATTTGTTATACGGTGCCATCCATTTTGTGATGTATGCAGAGCGTTCCTGATGAAGCTTTCTTATTTCTTTTTTTACAATCAAGATGTTATTCTGGCGTCATGCAGTCTTCATGACATTAATATTACCCAGGAGGTATATGTTGTTAGTCTTCCTAACATCGTTATTTTGTAGTTTGACTTATGTTAGAGGCCGGTGTGCAAATGTAATAAAACTTTAGTTTCGGATATTTCTACTCGTTTCTTTTCAATGGCTGTAAGTTGACGTCACTCTGACATTCACCTGCTGCGATATATCTCTCAAACGGTCCAATTCCTGACACTGGTATCTTTTTATTCACGTAGTCAATATGGGGATTCACTGATAAAAATGAGCTAGATCGGTATACCATGCAAAGGATACAGAAGGAAGGTAAATTGGAGTTCACAGCTGTCGTGGCAGAAACGATGATTGTGTCGACAAGTAATTAGTGCTTTCCAATAGCGAGTTCTTTCAAGGCCATCAAAACTTCTTAGAGTGGATTATTTCCAAACCCTTTCCAAATTAACTCGGCTACATTGTACTATTGGCTCAGACTTGCGTTACAACAAACCCTTTATTAACACATTAGTAGCAAGTCAACTCACTTTCTGCGGTCACAATACAGTGCGATCTTATGCACACACAGCCCTATACCTTTGCATTGAGCTATCACGTTTTACAAAAAATAAGCAACCTCATATATATGTTCAAGACTATGACAAATAGAACGTTAGGAACAGCAACATACTAAATGATATACGTGGAAATATATCGAGAAACAACTGGCATACAAACTGGCGTTTGTATGAGTTAAACTCCCCAATGCCGGCACGCAAATTTTTCAGCTACCACACGAATATTTTTTTTTCTCATATTAGCACTTCCATCCCATCTAGAAGAAATGGGACTATCCACTCAGCATGTGACTCCACAACTCATGCACGAAGATATAACATATATATTACCAAATACTGATTTATCAATTTTATAGTAAGAAGCCACTGAATATAATGTGCTATGTCAAGTGTATTTATGTTTATGGGAAAGAATAATTCCCTCTCCTTCATTTTTTTCTTTTATCAACACCACCTGTGCCCCCCACGGTGCAGGCACTTTTCGACAGCATGCTGGTAGATCTGTGTCTCGCGAGGAAGTCTTCTCGAGATTCCCTAGTGTCTGTAGTACCGGGATTAGAGAATGGGGGGGGGGGGGGGGCGGGGGGGCGTCAGCACTACAACATTGTTTATTTGCGTACTAAATTGCCTACATTTCTTCAGGCGAAACGCAAGGCCAAGGCCGTTATCTTTTTAACTAACCACCCTACTGCAGCATTTTAAGCTATGACATCGCGTTTACTTAAAAGAAAAGAAAACATGAACTAAATACGTATTCATTCTGGGAGCCTCTGTAAAACAAATCAAATTAAATTCAGTGAACTTTCAAACTGAAAACAATGGCTTGACGCTGAGCAACTACAGTAACATTTTACTGCGGACGTCCCAACTTTCCGGGGGGAAAATGAAAGGTTGCATAACATACGCGCACTTCTCGAGAATTGGCGCGAAACATGCCAATGTTAAGCCAACCCGCTTTCAAAGCTGCAAAGGTGGCTTGTCATGGCAGTCACATTGATTTATCGCCCTTTTTCAAGCTCAGAGAAAATATTTCTTTAAAGAGAAAGCAACTCTCAATAGTTTATGCAATCAGACGCAGAAACTTTCTTGTTGACACGTCAAATGTGACGTCGTTCTTGTTTACTCAGCATCGCCCCATTTCCTGCAAATAAATGCTTGCCAAAGAAAGTCATAAACCGAACAAGGCGCCTTCCAGAATATTGCTGCGAAGATTCTTCGTCGACCCGCCGACCTCCGAGACTCGCACGAGTCGCAAGGCCTGCGTATTGGTTCCTCCGCGGTCGCTTCGACTGCATTCTCAATCGATCGCCGGGCACGTGCCTAGGTTGAAGCGCAATACACTAACGTAGCATAAACGTGTCGCGCCGGGAGGAATAAAGAGAAATAATCGCGCGCACACGTGGCGCAGGTTCGCAGGTCATACGCGAGCAACGCGGACGCGGCACTATATTGCGGAAGCGAAAGGAAAGGTTCCCGAGAAGAGCCGTCAGGAATTGATTTCGCTACTCCTTTGCATATATGAACTTCTCCTCTTCCTTATGCGGTCTTTGCCATTCTCTTTATACTTGGTAGCAGAAAGTGCCAGAAAGAGAAGGGATGCGAAAAGGTGAGGAGGTCGTGCACTGGTGCAAGAAGAAAGGCTACGAAAAGATGAGAAGAAGGGGAGGAGTCGCGCCGCGGTGTGACTGCAGATAGCAACAGAAGCGTTATGAATCACAGCAGCTTTATACTTTGTATACTAGACGCACTCACGTCATTTCTTACGTGGTAAAGGAAGCTGCGAAATCACAATCACTCGACAGACAGAGCGCTGACTAGTCAGTGCTCTGTCCTGTGTTCTTAACTCGCTTGTCCTGTGTCGCGGTGTTTCTGTTTTTTTGTTATTCTGAAGCGTCTTTCTTCTTTCCTTGACTCTCTTTTGGTTCCGTCCTCTCCCCGATATTCGTATGCATTTACAGAATATTCATTTGGCAGGACAGCTGAGCTGTGAATAAAGGTGCCGAATGTAAAAAAGAACAGATATAAGAAACCATGCAGTAAATAATTTTTAAAATTCGGCAGAAGCACTCTTACGATGAATGTTGACGCTAATGCGATTAGCATTGAATCAATGTAGCGACACACCATACTACCAAATTCTTCACTTCTATGTAGCCGACTTGAATACCGGCACATTCTTCCACTCTCTCTTGCTCAACGGTCCACGCTAGATCCATGCTCTGGTCCAATTTCTGTTCCCTTCACCTCATTCTGCCCCCATCGGCTGCTTTTGATGCCGACTTGTTCACTTCTTGCCTCGTGTTCTGCTTGCATATCCGTCCACCTACCCAGTGACGCATACCGATTCTGGAGGACTGGCGAGGTATGTTCACATACCTAGTGTCACATGCCCAGTCGCATATATCCAGTTGCCCGAGTTGTGTATTAGGGCGCATTCCCAGTGGTACGTGTCTAATTGCGTATGCCGAATGGCTTGAGCTGTCCATTCACGAGTTGTCTATTCGCACGCATACCCAGTGGCCCATGTTTGCATGAAAGTGGTTAGGTACCTATAGACATCTTTTACCGAAATCTGTGCTTGATTGTTGTCTGCAATCGTGATTTATTGCATTGACATATCATGCGTGAACTGTATCCCCCCTCCCTCCCCCCCATGTAATGTCTTTCGGGGTCTTTAAGGTATTCAAAATAAAATATACTGAAAAGTGCATAAATTTTCAAGAAAATACTAATCGCATTAGTAAATCTTGGAGGCAGAAGGAAAGCGGCGCATAATCTGAAAGAAGTAAAATTAATGTTTTCGCACTTTGAATAAACAACCCTGAGGACTGCGTCATCATTGTATCGCCTTAAAAAATTCGTTACTTGGCAATCTTACTCGCATTTAAGTTCTGAAACCACAGGTCATTAGGGAAATTAGCTCTTGCATGCATCAACAAACGACAACTCCCGGCTGAGACGCGACGGTGAAGTTGGAAGAAATAAATTTTCTGCGTCCTTATGTAGCTTACTCAAGTATGATGATTTGTCAGCTCTAATGTATTTTGCATGCGACACATTCTACGATGCTGTGTCATTCTGAAAAGTGCGATCTGAGGATGGGTTCCCGGCCCTCTTCTTGATACGCATTTAACAGGTTATGTTTGCGCCTGTAGCACGCAATACTTTGCTTTATTACAACTCGGGTACCTCCCCTGGGTGATGGTGACATCAAGTAAGCGAACTATATCCGAAAGCGCACAGGGATGTCGGGCAGGTGCATTACAGTTTTTCGTAATTTTAATACCTTCACATTCTCCGGGAACTTCACGCACTTTACGGGGGGCTATATATTTATCTATTTATGTGTCTATGGATGTTTGTATCCAACCGTTTTCCCGCCAACCTGGATGCCTGTGGGGGAATGGGGTAGAGAATCGGGTTGCTGTGCCGAAGGAACAGGGTTCGAAATAAACGGTCGGACCAACTTGAGTCACTGAGCAAGTGGCAATGTCTATATATGCGCCGCTTTTCAACGAACCTCTTTCGCTACGAACTGGGTCAATGTAGATGGGGGATGGCTTAGGTGCCGCTCTTCAACAAAATTCTGACACAGATCCGGAGCACTGGGTATGGGCCGGTTGCTCTGTACTGGTCTTCAATGAAACTCTTTGATGCCAACTTGGCTCACTGGGAATGTGCCTACTAAGTGTGTGTCACTCATCAATGAATGTCTTTGGCGCCAACTTTTATAACTAGGCATGTGCCGCCAGGAATGTGCCGCCAGGAATGTGCCGCGCTACAATGAGGGAAAAGATCGCTTAAATTGCTCTGATGCTGGACGCAATGTTCAGCCCACGCCACAAGCGTTCCTCAAGCACAGCAACCCGACGCTTCAGCAGGTTGCGACACAAATGCACCGAGTGTGCGCCGCTTTCCAATGAACGTGTTTCACGCCAACGCTTTAGCGAGCTGCGCCATGAAGGCGCTACGTATTTGCCGCTTTTCAATGATTGTCTCGCCAACTTAGGTCACTGAGTATATGCCACTGAGTGTGCGACGAGCGATGGAAGAATTCTCAGTGTTCGCAGGCACCGGAGCGCCACGTGAATACTTCGTGGCAGCGCCACTAGCCGGCGCAACGTGTCCAGAAAGAAGTGGTTCCATGGTCGCCGCACGAGGCGCTTCTCAACGCTAGCACGCGCCTGCGCGCCATCCATTTCGGACGCCACGCGCAGGCTTCGCGGCGACGCCGCTAGATGTCATCAAGTGCTCTTAGGAAAGCGCTAAAAGGAGTCCCGCTGCAGTTAATAACTCGTTTCGACGGTAGCAATATATTATGTCGCTATATTGATTCAATGCTAAAGGCATTGCCGCGAACAGTCATCATGAGATGAGTTCTGCTCAGTTTTTTGTTTCTTCTTTCTTTAATTTTCATTGACTCTCCGCCCCAGCGGAGAGTGACCGCACGTGCAATTCGTCGTTTCGAAGTCAAACGCACTGGGCTTGTGTCGCGCATCTGGAAACCTTCTAACTTTCCACGCGTGGCCCGCACTTGAGCTATCGATACCTGGACAGCGACAGATGCCGACTGCATAAACGCGCTTCGAATGTTCTTATACTTGCTACTGCAATAAAAGGAAATGACAGTTGACAAAAAGATAACTTGCCCCCGGTGGGAGCCGAACCGACATCTTCATTACGCGTGCGATGCTCGCTATCGATTGAGGTACGGCGGTGGCTAACCTACCGGCGACTTTATTGGGTGTTTGCGTACGCGTTCTACGGTGTGATCATATTGGAGCTTTCCGGATAAAAAAAGAGATATCATGTTGCAGAAAACAAGTCTAGTCCCCTAGCTCGATTATACAAAGAGACGGATATCACATACGCGAGTAATCGAGACTCATATCCAGCTAATAAACAAAACTACTAATTAACTTCGTAATTAATTATGTTCCCTCACATATTGCAATTTATGAATTGTAGCCACTGAGCATGCAAAGTGTATTCATTTGGATTTGATTTCCAGAATGACACCGGTTTGGAGATATGCGCAATCAAACTGGCCATAAGAATCCACTGTTGTTCCCCGTACATTTTTAACGATACGCTATTTTATGCATGAAGCACAAAACTAACTGGAACGCCCATGCATTTCGTCCCACACTTTGGGTAATATCTGGAGAGTGGTGTCATCCTGGAGACTCATTTCAAGTTGATGCGTCTTGCAATCTCGCCAGCTACAATTCGCCAATTGCAACATGGCCCGTAAGGTAATTTATTCAAAAGTGAATAAATGAATCTGAATTTCGATTTATTGTGATAGCAATGTACGTCCGCCTTTCCCAGCTCAATGACAAGAATTATGCTATCTACCAAAGGTGGTTTTTGAAAATTGAGGCAAACTCAGAAATGGTCACCCCGTACAGATCTGGCTCTAACAGCACCACCCAGCGCTACTTTTCAGGTCCAACGTAGATCTAACGTTATTTGTCATGAGAGTGTCTTCGGAACCATGTCGCCGCAGTATATGACAAATGCGGCGCCACTCTTCTTAGGGGAACTTTGACATTCTCCTGTCCCGACTTTTCCCAGGAGTGCAGGTCTTGAACAACACCTAGGGAAAGGAGACCCACGGAGAAACGAGCGAAAGCTGCATAAATCTTCGACGACTCCGTGTACGTTGGCAAAAGCGCAGTTCGATTCGTCGCTAAAGCACGGCGACATATGTTTCTTTTCGTTTTTTTTTCTCTTTTGCGCGTGTTGCTTGCGTTCAAAGGGAGGAGGAAGTAGTGCGCCTGACAGCGCCGAGGCGTGTCGGCATCTCCTGGCACTCGCGCGAAGTGTGGGATGTGCACGCGAAGCGCAGTTTTTTTCTTTATTTCTTTTCTTGTGAAGCTGGAATTTTCTTGCGCACCGATCGCACGACAGCAAAAATCGCGCAGGCTCAGCGAAAGAAAGTTGCCTTCACTCGGACAGCTAGACCTAAATTGTTCGGGTTGTGGCGCATAGACGCAGTTGCGGCCGGAAGTTGTCACGACGACGACAGGATGCAAGTAAGGAGTGAAAGCGCCCACTTGTATATGCGGGTGACACAGACGCTGCTTGATGCTGGTGGTGGTATGTCGTTGCCAAGGATGCTCTGCTGTATCCAACTGTTTGGTTCCGAGCGGGTAGCAAATGGACTAGTTTGTCAACACAGCACATGTACTGTACAAGCGAAGAGTATAGAAAGACCAAATAGATCCAGGAATATACATGCGCATTCTCGCCTTCATCGCATTCTACAGGATACAAAGCCGACATTACAAGTTTTCTTTGGTAGCCTGTACTGTATGTTGTCTGTAGCAACACCCTCTCAATAAAGAATATTGAGAGGGTGTTGAGCCAGCGCAGCGTTATGCCTTCCCGCTGCTGGCATGAGCGTTGAGAGTGCAAACACTAGCGTTCCGGCTTTGCGGTTGCACGCATACCACAGCGTGTTGCAGACAGTTGTCTGAGAGGAGCAGACGGTGCACTTCAAGCTAAAGCACTGACGGATTTGTCATAGCGTGCCTCGATAGTCCGGCTTCTCGTCATTTAGGGTGGTGACGCGTTCGCCATTGTGGCACACCTAAGGAGTACGGTGGTCGAGAACGTCTGTGGCTCGAGTTTCTATAATGCGTCAGTGAATATCGTCGCACAGACGAATACAAAATACACTATGGTGCACCAGCCTGCAATAGGACGCCAATAGGTGCCCATAATCAAGCGCAATGTGACCGTAACTTTGTACACGTGCGATGACCATACTTGCAAGAGGGTCAACTTGGAGGATAGCGATAGGGGCTTGTTGGTACGGCATATCTTATTTTGTTATAGCGCAAGCTTGACACGGACAACAGAAGGCACATCTGACACACACAGCGCTTTGCTCTTGTACAAGCCACTGTAATGACCACACACAAATCACCGGGTGGCACGCATGTACAGGTTGTGTACGACTACAATAACAGGCACCCTTTCCGGCTTGTGTACGTAGCACTATCGCGTGCGACCGCCATCGAAGGCTTATCCTAACAAATCGAAACGATGACTTCACACTTAAGCGCCGCAGTGGTACCGCGGATTCAACTCTGCTTGATGAGATGGTTCTGAAAACTTAGCACTTGTCATGATCACACGGTCGACAAGGCGGCAACAAGCCGCGAGAAATGGATACCTCTTAGTCATGTCCTTTAATGTCGAAAGTCCACATACATGTCCACACCAGGACACTGAAGCGCATTACGTAATGCGGAAAGCGGACATCACAGCCTTGTCGGAGACGTGGACTGCCGACCCGCAACCGACTGCCGGTGTCCAACGAGTCTGCTACTGGAAGCGACAGTCTGTCAGATGCGCTGGAGTGACCATCTACAAGAACGAAGTGGCCGCCCATCAATTCATTGGACCGGTAATGTTGTCTTTACCACCAGATTGCGAAGCCAGGTGCGCACTGGTTGACGGCGTTTCTGACGCATGCGTTGTGCAACGCATGCGTACGGGGACGTCGACGTCGCATTGTTCGCTTTATACATTAGGGCCACGGAAAAATAGAAATCAAACGCTTCCTTGCGCTCAGGTTCACTCAGTATGCATTCGGCGCATTGATCCCTGGTTGTTACAGCATATGCAGTGTAAATACGATGCCGTTGATGTTCAGCGGGGACTTCAACGTCGATTGGAGCCTTTATGCAGCCTTTATACAAGAGGTTCTCAGTGTGCGCCTCGCGAGCCATTACCGACTTCCAGAACTGACGGTGCAATCGATCATGGTTTTGCAAGGGGAATTCAGAAGGTCAAGGTATAGATCTGCGTTTCGTACTTCTCCGTTCAGACGCCCTTGCTTACCAGTCTACCGGCGTCGCAGCATGAGGAAGACGCTACTCAAGCGGTCGTTTAGCATATCGATAATTCTGCCACGATGTGATGCGCCGTGTGAGCCAATGACAGTGCTAACCTTCTCGCTGTCTATGAACAACAGCGCAGTACAACGCGTCAAGCAAACACGTTTCTCTGTGTGTTCCGTGTACTATGTGGACAAACACAAGTGGTGCAGGCGAGGTAACATTTCACATGGATGGAAACAACTTTATTCTGAATCCGGCAAATTTGATGACCCGGGCTCAGGTCTCCCATGAGGGGACTTCGAGGCCTTGCCTCGTCGCCGCCTCTCGGGCTTGCTGGACAGCCCACTCTTGTGTCTTGAGGTTGGAGCTGCGCAGAGCGGCGGCCCACTTCGACGCAAGAGCCTCCGGAGCTACTGCCATTGTAGCTGATGTAACCCGACACTCCCACAACATGTGTGACAGCGTCGCTCTAGTGTCCTGACATAATTTGCAAAGAGCATTCGGGTATTGCGCGGGGAAAATGTGCTGCAATCGCACCGGACTGGGGAATGTTTGTGTTTGCAATTGTCGCCAGATGACTGCCTGGCGACGTTTCAGCATGGGGTGAGGTGGGGGCAGCAACCGCCTGCCTAGCTGGTAGTGCTTGGTGATGTCATTGTACCTGACCAGGCGTTCTCGTGTGCTTTGAGCCAGCAGTTCCGAACTCGAAGAGGCGGTCCCCGATTCTGCGCGGCGGGTCAGTTCTCGCGCAGAGCGGTGTGCTACCTCGTTCAAGTTAATGAGGCCCTCATCGGTGGGGGTGGCGACGTGCGCTGGAAACCATATGATGGCGGTGTTATCGAAGTGCTGTCGACCAGCTTTCCTTAGAATCTGGAGAGCTTCGGAGGAAATGCGCCCCCGCGCGTAGTTGCGAACTGCAGATTGTGAGTCGCTAAACACTACCTCGCAGAGGGGGTCGGTAAGCGCAAGCGCAATCGCTACCTCTTCTGCTGTTTCGGGGTATTCCGTTGCGACACTACACGCGTGCGTAAGCCTGGAGCTAACGTCTACGACTACCGCCGTGAACCGGCGTTCTCGCGTGTATTCTGCGGCGTCTACAAAGCGCGTAGTCCTCTTTCCACCCAAGGAGCGCAGCAGTGCCATGGCACGGGCCTGGCGTCGGCCCCGATTAAATTCGGGGTGCATGTTTCGAGGTATAGGGGCGACAATCAGTGTGTCGCTGAGGTCAGGTGGAATGACCTGTTTCTGACCGTGTTGGACGTGGTAGTTGAAGCCGAGTTTCCGCAGGATGTACCGGCCCGTGGCTGTCAGAGACATGCGTTCGAGTTGAGAAGTTCTTTGCGCATCCACGATTTCCTCAAGCGTGTTGTATACCCCCAGCTGTAGCAGACGAGCAGTGCTTGTGGACTCCGGTAGGCCAAGGGCGATCTTGTAAGTCTTGCGTATAAGGGTGTTGATTTTCTCCCTTTCAGTGACATTCCAGTTGTGGAAGGCAGCCACATAAGTGATGCGACTGATTGCGAAAGAGCGTATGAGGCGCATGACACTGTCCTCCTTCATGTCCGTGTGCTTGTTTGTAATGCGTTTGATCAGGCGGGTAGCCGCTGTAACCTTGCCTTCGATTTTGCGAATAGCTTCTATGTTTGACCCGTTGGCTGTTATATGCATGCCTAGGATGCGTATCTTCGGGACTCGGGGAATACAGGAGCCGTCTTGCGTATAGAGGATTATGTCGTCACATTGGCGCCATTCGGCTGTTGGCTTGGGCCGGCGGCGCGAGCGGTAGACGAGCAGCTCCGATTTCAGTGGAGATAGTCGGAGACCTGTGTCTTGGAGGTACGTTTCGACTGCAGAGACCGCTGCTTGTAAGGTGCATTCTATCTGACCGTCACTGCCCTTGTTGACCCACAGGGTGATGTCATCTGCGTACAAGGCGTGATGGAGGCCATCGATCTCGTCGAGGTAGGCCGGGAGACCCAGCATCACGAGGTTGAAAAGGAGCGGGGATATGACCGATCCTTGAGGAGTGCCGGTGCTTCCTAGTGTATGTTCGTCGGATGTCATGCTGCCGACCGCGAGGGTGACTGTGCGGCGCGACAGGAAGTCTCTGACGTAGTTGTAGCTTCGCGCACCCAAGTTGAGCTTGTTTATGCGGCTCAGGATTGCTGCATGTGCTACATTGTCAAATGCCTTTTCCAAGTCCAGGCCGAGGATGGCCCGGTTGCCACTAGTTGGGTCATTGATAATCTCGTGGTAGAGCTGGAGCATGACGTCTTGAGTGGAGAGGTGTGACCGGAAGCCCACCATAGTGGGTGGGTAGGCTCCAGTGTCCTCGAGGTGGTGGTTGATGCGGGAGAGGAACGCGTGCTCCATCACCTTGCCAACGCAGGATGTGAGGGAAATGGGCCGCAAGTGATCGAGGCTGGACGGCTTGCCTGGCTTCGGTATCAGGACTGCTTTAGAGCGTTTCCACGCCTCTGGGATGCAACCTGCTCGCCAGCATTTGTTGATGTATGCCGTAAGAGCGGTTATCGAGGCATCATCGAGGTTTCTTAGAGTCTTGTTCGTAACCTTGTCGGGACCAGGTGCTGATTTGCCATTAAGGTCGTGGAGAGCTGCGCGGATCTCTGACTCGTGAAATTCTTCATCGAGTGTCACATTTGTCTCTCCAGTGTAATCCCCGTGTTGAACATCGGGCCGTCGAGGGAAGTACTTGGCTAGCAGGCGTGTCACGAGCTGGTGATCACTCGTGGTAGCCTGTTCCTTGTGCAAAAGGCGTTGCAAGTTTGCTTGCTGAGCAGACTTGCTCTGCGTTTCCCCCAAGAGGTGACGAAGGAGACGCCACGTGCTGCCATTGTGGAGCTGCCCATCGACTGCGTTGCAGATGTCATACCACTGTTGGCGGCTTAAGGTCCGGCAATGGTCTTCCAGCTGGCGATTGATATGTGCGATCTTCTTACGAAGCTTTCGGTTGTGCCTTTGCTGCTTCCATCTTGCGTTTAGTGACGTCTTGGCTTCCCAGAGGTGGGCTAGTCGGCTGTCGATCTTGTCAACCTGGAATTCGGGTGCGAGCGTCTGCGTCGCCTTGTTCATGTCGTCGTTGAGCGTCTCCATCCATGCCTCGATGTTATCGATGTTCTCCTCACCTCTCTGTTCAGCTCGCTGCTTTCGGAATTTGTCCCAGTCCGTCCATCTGAATAGCTTAGGAAAAGGGGGTGTACCCGCCTGAGGAATTCGTGTTTCTATGATCATGTGGTCACTACCGAGATCTTCAAAGGTATTGCGCCACATTGCTTGAGGAATGTTACGGACCGCCGTTAGGTCTGGTGTCGTGTCCCGTGCCGTAGAGGTGCCCGTGCGGGTTGGCGCCGTGGGATCGGTAATAAGAGTTAATTCGGCATCATGTAGGTCCTGCCACAGGCGTCGACCTTTGGCGGCAGTGTAGCCATAGCCCCAGGCCTCGTTCGGGGCGTTAAAATCTCCCCCCACCAGAAACGGGTTTGCGCCCGCCAAGGCAAGCGCCCCTCAGAACAGAGAGAGGAAACGAGCCCGTGAGTGAGCCGGATTACTATATACGTTGAGGAGAAATAAACTGTGGTTGCGTGTTCTATTGGGAAGGAGCTCTACAAGCATGTTTTCCGCATGTGTGCCGCTTACGCTGTGTTCTTGCACCACTATTCCTTTCCGAATTAAAATTGCAAGTCCGCGATCAACGGGAATCGGCGAGGCATTCGCAGTGTAACCTGGAAGTTTTGGTACGGTACCTACTGTTTCTTGTATCATTATGATGTCGGGTTTGGGTTGCGCGTGTCGGACGTACTGTTGCAGCAGTGGTTGCTTCTTAGTGAAGCCCCGACAGTTCCACTGCCACACCACGAGCTCGTTAGTGGGGTTGGCCATCGTGGTGCTGTACTTGTGCGTTACGTGAAATAGGACTAGGGTGAATGACTGTAGGGCCCATGGTGGGCATCATTTCCATGCCTGGGCGAAGGCCTATGTGAGTCTCGATTTTGTCTATATGGATTTCAACCCTGTCTGTTCGAGCAGTGAGGTTATTGACCGCAACGCCGATGTTGCGGATCCCGGTTTGAATTTCTGAAAGCAGCTTCCTCATTTCTTCTTGTTCTTTCCGCCAGTCATTTATCGTGACATGTGCTTTGCGCCAATCACTTACTGCTGATTCGAGGTTCTCGAGCTGTTGAGACTCGGAACTGGCCGCCGCGCGTTTCTTTGTGGGCGGCGCCGCATTGTCGTTACCGTTCGTGACGGGAGTCGGGACTAAAGCAGGTTTAGGTATAGATGTCTACGCCATCGACTGTTTAATCTCTCGAATTTCTTGGGTTAATTGTAGCACGACCGTACGTAGTTGTGCGTTTTCGCGCTGCATTTCTTCCAATGCCACATCCCTGGGGTCCCTCTTATTATTGGGTTCGGAGGCAGTAGCTCCCTGAGCCTTGCGTCTCAGCGAGCCCTTAACCGCATCTGCCCAGCTCACCTTGTCAGGTAGGTCCGAATCTTGCTGGCCGGCTTGCTTCGGACGCCGAGAGCTCGAACGGCTACGGCTCGGCCCGGGGGTTTTGCTGCGCGCCCGGATCCGAGACCTGCTCTGCCGGCGGGATGGAGGCCCCGCAACCGAGCGAGACCGGGCCCGGCCTCGAGAGCGGGAGCGGGAGGCAGGTGGGAAATGTTCGTCGTAGTTCTGTTGCTATAGCTCGAGGGCGGCCTCCGCCGCTGCCCTCTGGCGGTCTCCGCGTCGTTTCTTAACAAGATAGGGGGTCTTGAATCGAGCCTTGCAGGCCTTGTCCGCAGTGGGATGCGCTCCCCCACAAAGGTGACACCTTGGCGTGCATGTGTGATTGGGGTCTGGGTTCGAGGCTCCGCAGCCTCTACACACACGGTCTTGGGGGTTCGGGCAGACGTCCATGCGATGTCCGACGCGTCCGCACTGGTGGCACACGTCAATCTGCTTTCTGTACAAGGTACACCTGGGCATAGCACCCCCGTAGTACACCCACGTTGGTACTCGGCCACCATCGAAGGCGATGATGACCGACGTGGTCTTGCTGAGTCTTTTGGCCGCTAAGGCATTCGGGTTCCTCTTGTTGACTATATTGAGGTGAATGTCCTTCGCGTCTTCTTCGAGAGGAATGCCTCGGACGACCCCCTTGACTGTATAGTCGGGCGCAGTTTCATATGCCCGTATCTCGAACTGGTGTCCGTCGACCTCAAAGCTGTCGAGTCGGCGGTACCGTTCTGCATTAGGAGAGTGAGGGGTACTCACAACGATGATATTTTGCTGAATATTTGGGCAGACAATGTCTTCCGTGGCGTCTTGTGGAGATACGTTTGCTGCCCTATATAAGGCCGAAGCGAGGCGGACGACCCCCACTTTTGCAACGTTCAAGCCGCCCCGTGGCCTGATAACTACTTTGTGGTGATCACGTGGAAGAGTGGGCATCTTCCCTGCCTTCAGAACTTGCTGCTTGTGAGCGCGCGGGCCTCGCTGCGCCTTGTTCGTGCCTCCAACGCCGGTTTGGGAGGCTGATGCAGTGTTAGGGTTAGCGCGCTTGCCCCAAGGAGAAAGTCGTGCACGCGGGCCAATGGTGCACCATCCTGTTTCTTCGGAAATCTCGGCGGGTGAGATATCAGTTCCTGCAACTTGTATTTCCATGGCGGCTTGAAGAAATGTGACGCGCAGCCGTAACTGCGGCTCACGTATCGGCCGGAGCACTAAGCTTAGCGACCCTTATCGGGAGGCCTATAAATCACAGTCTTCTAACCTTTCACGCTCATCAATGAGCTTTTTGTGAATATTCGCTGACATATTCAGCCGTATAGTACGAGAATGAAGCTCCTCAATTCATCACTCTTTGCTCTGTCCAGTGCTGCGGAATCAGCGAATCGCTACAGTTCCACCATTACCGCAAGATAATCTTACATAGACAATACAAGTCCACCATTTGATATCTCTGGGGCTCATACCATCTCTCTTATTATCCCTTATGCAATCAAATTGCCAACAGACAAGAGCTTAGTTTTTTTATGTTTGCACACGCCTCATATTGCACGTGTCAATATTGAGACGACATGCATGCCTTCTCAGTTTCTTTCTCTAATTATGGCAATTTAAAAGATAGTTTGTACCTATAGGTGGCTCTAGGTACTCCTTCAATTAATTTTTCAGTTTCATCGCTATAGGATGTATATATTTGTGCAGCTCCTCTATGCAGTGCTCTCGGTAACTCATTTTACTTTTAATGATGTGATACTAAAGTAGAGTTTGGTACCTTTACATGCCACTGGATTGCTTTCGACGCATGGGAACAAAATGAAATCTTAGAGAAACACAGCGAAAAACACTGAACACAGCCCAACACATACAAAGTTTTGCACTCGAAGTCTTCGAGGGCACTGTAGACAATACAACAAGTTCACAGCACAAGGCAATACAAGACGTGGAAAACATACAAGTACGCAGTACAAAAGGCATGTACAGATCAGTAAAGAAATGAAAATACATACTGAACATAGTCCTACAACTCTTAAATAAGCTCACAGTTTTGCATACGAGTTCCCTGAACAGTTGCCTCCAACATATTCGAAGTTCGTTGTTAAATTGGTTCATGGGGGCAGGCATCTGATCCTACATGCAACGCACCCGGGCGCTTAATGCCAGGTATTGAGGCTAAAATTTTTTCCTCACTTCACCATCTAAAATGAGGAACCCGTTAAGGAAAAAGAACCGCATACGTATTCATCAGCCTTTCAACATCGGCTTTCAAACAAACAAGAATAATAATACCAGCGACTAAAAGACGAAAGATTGCAAGAATTCGACGCAAACTGCTTATATGCCAATTTATATTGATCCCGCTTAATTATCGCCTTCGTATGTACACCTATAATGACAACCGGACAGTTATAGGGAAAGTATCCATGTACCCCTTTGAGCAACGATTACCTTTAATGTGACGTGAGTGAAAGTATCGATAATTAATCATCACGATAAATATGGACGCAATAAAGGTTTACCAGACTGTTCTTGCACATGGTGCTGATAAGCAATTTGGAGCTTCTCGATTAGTGCGATTTAGTCCGTGCCAAAATATGTCGCATGGTGTTTGCAGTTAAAGTAAGTAAACGATGGTATTATATTACAGCGACAAATATCACTGTACTTATCGCGCAAGGTGGCATCGACTCGAAGACGCAGGACGAAGCAACGACGGACATTCGTCGAAAAATGCATTTCATGTGGCTCTATCACAAGATAATAAACTCAACCAAATCCATTCAAGCTCTTCGTGGGCATATATCAAGAATACATCAATATTAGAGAATGACTCCAGAAAAGCCCGCAAACAAAATTTAAACACAATCTTTATCTAAGAAAGAGAAATTGGCTTCTGGGGCATACTACGCGCCAAAACCACGCTCTAATTCTGAGGCACGCCGTAGTGCAGGGATTCTGATTACTTCTGCCCCCGTAGGGTTCTCTAACGTTCACCTAAATCTAACTACACGAGTGTTTTTTTCATTTCAACCGCATCTAAACGTGGCCGCCATGACCGGCACTGAACACGCTACCTCGAGCTCGGCAGCGCAACGCCATATCTTTTAAGCTAGCACTGCGTGTCTTTATATGATGACAGCGTCCTTCAAAAAATTCCCTAAAATCTGCGAAAATGTACTTCGAAACCCTTAAAGATTTTGAGAAGGCTCTTTGCCCTGTGCCACGGAACTCGCGCACTCTAACATTGTTCACTGCAATTTTTTAACTAATTACGGGCTTAAGAAATTAACCCCGTACTCTTTATGTCGCTGTCAATTCAACAACGGAAAGAGAACAGGACAGACGCGAGTACCGCTAACCAACTGACAATAGCGCTAGTTGTTTGCGGTACCGCTGCTCTTGTGTGTGACCCGTTCTCTCTGCGTTGTCTACTTTGCGTCCCCCTGAAAAGAATGTACAGAAACCCGCCCCAACTTTCGCAGCAACAAGTCCTTTTGATTCTTACAGCGCTTTTGCCCACTGTATTCAGAAGGTCTACTCGTTTCCTACAAAGTTTCACGTTAATAAGTCTGTACTCGTCTGCCAGTAGCAATCACTTCAATATCGCTCGCAGGATCCCGCTCGCCTAACAGACGAAGACGAAGAAAGCGAGAGAAAATTTTTACTTCTTTGTACGACTGGCCACCTTCCCAGCGATACGCTTTCGAAACGATTTATAATCTGTGTGTTCACCACGCACAGCTTCGAGTCTGTACTCATCGAACTTGCTTCTGCCTGCACAGGAAGCTTTAGGAGGCATGGTTAGAGTCCGACGCGCAGTACATGTTCGCCAGAAAGCGTCGTTGCCGTCGAAGACGAAGAGAGAGAGAGAGAGAGAGAAGAATACAGGAAGGCAGGGATGTTAACCAGTCAATAGTCTGGTTGGCTACCCTACACTGGGGGAAGGGAGAAGGGGAAGAGAAAGAAGGGAGAGAGAAGGTGTAGATACGTGTACGGACAGCACTTCAGTCGCTCGAGGAAACCAGAAGTTCTGAGAAAACACAAAAGTGCCTTCACTGCCTTCTGAGCCGATGATCGGTCGGGACGGTGCTCTAATATTGTCTGTTCACTCAGAGGATGATCGTCTGGTTTCCTCAATGTGTCGGACAAATACTGTCTTTGTGCTTGAAATTGAGGACAATGGCACAGTATGTGGTCAATGTTCTCCTCGCATGCGCAAACATCACATGGAGGACTATCAGCCATTCCAATTAGTGCTGAGTAGGCATTCGTGAAGGCCACTCCAAGCCATAACCGACACAGAAGAGACACGAAGAGAGCCGTTACGACATGGGCCCTGGCGACTCGGCGCTCGTGTCAAAACGTCCTTTTCTCCCTCTTTCGGCAGCTCTGAATTGTAAACATTAATCCACAGGTTGAAGATCGGTATCTCACACTACTTTGCTCCCACTCACTTTGGCCAGTACGAGCTCTGGACTACCGACTCTGGCAAATGCGCATGGCACGCTTGCGGGTGTCAGGCCTCGGGCTTGGCATCAAATTGGTAAAACAGAGGCGCTATCCTGAACGGGGAGCCATCTTTACAGCGCATTTCAGAAGCGCGCGCTCTGCGTGTGCTGCTCCCAGCCATGAACAAGAACTTCCGTGTAACATGTTACAATAAAAAGAAATTGACTGTTACAGCGCATCATTACTGCACCTGTCTGCGACAGCAAATCGGTGCAGTAATGACGCGCCTATCTAACCGCCTACCTGCGCTGCGCGCCGGCGGAATGCTCCGTACCAGGCCTTGTGGTGAATAACAGAAAAAAGGAGCGCGCACTGCAGAAGAGGCGCGTACCGTTGCTAAGCGACAGCTGGCTTGTTGAAGCATACGCATAACGCGCCTTTGTGCAACGTACTTCAAAGATCGCCTTCCATTCTGAACGCTGCCTATAGTTGCGCCGTATTGTCAAATTCGCTATCTTATCGACTCTACATGCTGAAAAGATTTTGCGCCAAAAAACAACACACACAAGAAAGACGACGACACCACGGGCGCCCGTGGTGTCGTCGTCTTTCTTGTGTGTGTTATTTTTTGGCGCAATATGTTTTCAGTATACAAGATCACCAACTAGCCCAGCAGTCACCTCTTCTATCGACTCTAACTTACCGCGCAGCGGCTACGGCCTCTATGATTGGTTTAATTATACGGGAATGCGACAATTACGTGGCTCAATGGGACATTACCCGGAATAGCACCCCCGTATAGGACGCAACAACTCTTTGCTGGAAATCCTCCTAAAATCTGACACTGAGCAACACTGAATAAATAGAGCGAAGCGAAAGCCACGAGTTGACGAAGCGGACGTCCATGACCGCGAGCACCGCCACGTCCTCAGCACCACGTCGCTATCGCGAACCCAGCGCATGCCAGCCACACGCGCTCCATCTGCGTCAGGCTTCGCACCGTTGAGCCCCCAGCGCGACCACGTTTTCCCAAACAAGACACGGCTCATTAGCCACGGTCCCATCGGGAGCTTTTCTATCTTCACCCCTTCGTTCTATCCCGCTAGCTCGCACTTCATCCCAGAGAAACCATGCATCAATTTGTAAGAGTTGGCTTCAGCTACATACACAAAATAGGGAGGTGGGGAAGAGATGAGTAGAAGTGGGGGGGGGGGGGAGCTTTTGTTTGAGCTATCAAAGCCGACGGCTTTGATAGCTCATTGGTGGCTATCTTTCTAAGCATTGGCGAAATGCAACTTGCCAACGAACACACTTCCGATCTCGGCACCCAGTTAGCTCACTGCGATTCTGTGTTCCACGGCGCTGCGTTGCTTTAGTTGTGCGTTGTATAAGGTGAGCGGAATGGTGTTCAGCACCCGCTATCAAGAATGCCGAAGTGTCTCTCCCTTTTCGTGCAGGGAGAGTATCTAGGCCCGTGGATTTAAGTTAAATGTCTTAATTAGAAACGTAAATTTCGAAACAACTACTGCTTATTCGAAAGTGACATTACTGCTGGAACTTGTGACTGATTTGGCTGCAAAGAAAGCACGCGGAGATTGCCATGGTCCTTCGTCGTGCGACGGTTGCAAAATACAAAGGAATTCCGATATGTTTTTAGGTTATGACGCTGCCCTTGGCAGCTCCACCAGGAACAGTAAACTACGCAAAGCTGAACGTATAGCAAACGCATAGCTCTTAAATCGGGCGCATATGCATAGCGCTGTAAGGTAACGAACGATCTTGAAATAAAAGCCTACCTGAACAAATCAAAATGTCCGTGTCGTCGAATGACAGTCGCACAAAAAGAATTGAACAACAATAGGCTTGTATGATGACAGCAAACACAGTTCATACGCACACCGCAATAAGGTAAGCAGCGGTGGTAGAAACTAAGAGCTACAAAACAAACAGAAACATCTGTAATTCATTTACTGTATTTGCATCTTTCTTTTTCCTATTATAGAGAGTAATGCAAAAAAAAGAGGGTGTTGAATGTGTTTCGGGTAATCAAAGCAACAAAAACAGCCAGAAAGCTGTCAAAGCACGCCCGGTCCTAAAAGTGGGAATTAGTTCAAGTTAGGTTAGGTTAGGTTAGAATTGAATAGAATGGAATAGAATATGGTAGGGTAGGATAGAACAGGGTAGGATATGATATAGATGGTAGCCCGATAGGACGAACACCAGAGTTACACAGACATAACACCGCTAGCTGTCTACTGTGCGTCGTTTGAAAGCAAAATCCTCAACCTTAGTGAAAACGATAAATTTCACTGGTTTCAGTCATGCATGATCTACGTGTGCAGATCACCCACGATGGTGGCTTAGAGGATATGGAATCGCGCAGCTAAGCACGAGGTCCCGAGTTCGACTCCCGGCAGTTAGATGGGGCCGAAAAGCAAAAAACTCATGTACCGTGCATTCGGTGCACGCTAGAGAACCTCAGGTATTCAGAATAATCCGGAGCTCCACTATAGCGTGCTTTATATATATATATATATATATATATATATATATATAGATGATTCGTTTACACACGACTGAAGCAACGAGGTGGAGGGCAGAGGCGAAGAAATGTGGGGACCACGCAAAGAACTATGATGAAATAAATAAATCATTAAGATTTTTAGATTTTTCTTCTCTGTATAGCTTGGATAAACCGTACAGAGCGCTCTTCCAAACGCGCGAAGCAAGCTCTTCCAAATAGTTCGCACCCTCGTTAAGTCTCATTCTCGCCTTTCTTACCTATGTTTATTTTTATTTTTTTCTATCTTCAATTTCGAGCTTCCCTCACGTTCCTTTTCTCTCATTTTATTTCATTCGTGGTTTCTGTCGTTTCTTTCTTTGCTCAATTCATTTGTTTTTATCATTTTTATTGCCATTAGTTTTGTTTGCTTTATTTATTCCTCCATTTGGTCGAAGTCTCACCTCCGGGCATCACCAGCAGAAAGCAGAAGGCTCACGTTCCGCTTAATTTTCTGTAGAAAGCGCTGCCACTTGTGCTTGTGTGTTGCTAAGTAATGTTGTGCAAATGACCAAACGTAACGGAGAAGCAGGAAAGAAAACCCTGACGCAAATTTAGTTTTCTTTAGGTGGTTGCACTACACCTTCCTCCCTAGGGAGATGGCTCCTCGTTTTCAACGTTCTCCTATCCGTCCCTTCCATACTCTGTTGTTTCCCTAGGGACGGGCACTAGAAAAAAAGCTTATTTTGTTAAATTTTGTTTCGTTTTTGGCAAATGCTTCTGGTTTTCTTTTTTTTTTCACAACTAGTCAGGTGCGCTTATCAGTTTCGACGATGGCTCCTTCACATTGGAACACACATCACGGCATAAGAACAATACCTTACGATTAAAAGCTGTTGTTTCTTTACCTTTCTTTTCTTTTCTACGCCTGCCACACCTCCGCATGAAATAAGAGGCCATCGTAGTGCATTGCCAGCGTGAAACCATGATCTACTGATATAATTATTCAATCTTCTCTGCAATTTTGTACTATGTATATTCAATTTCTCTGTACATCTCATCTTTACTCCCTCAAGCCATGTTAAAGCCGATTTTCACTAGAAGGAGCGGCATTGCAGGAGGCAGAGAAAACATCGCTAACATTAGCCTCGTAAATACACTACAACTCGCGTTCAACGTAACAGTATTGTAGTCGACTAACGGCATGTCCTTATCTACAGGTATTTATGAGGATCACCACGGCGTAAAACTACATTGTTCATTATGTTGTACACCTCTTATACAAGTAATCTAAAAGAAAAATGCGGTAGAAGACTAACTGAAGAGAAACACTGATATTTCTTATGCGCCTTTCGTAGTCCTTTCCCTCTTTTTATTATTTTACTCGGAAGTATGCACAGCCACTCATCTTCTACGTCTCCTGTCTTTTCCAACCAAACGGCGAGTTACCTGCGAGGCTATGAAATTCATTATCTTGTGTAAAGTCTCCCAGACGTCGATCTGTGTCTGCCAGCAAAGTCAACAAGTAACACATCGCGAGCTGGGAATGCTGCTAATTTCACCTGTACTACCAGCACATTTATGTACAGACATTGTTCTCCTTGTCATATTTAGTGAAC
This sequence comes from Dermacentor variabilis, assembly GCF_050947875.1. NCBI lineage: Eukaryota > Metazoa > Arthropoda > Arachnida > Ixodida > Ixodidae > Dermacentor > Dermacentor variabilis. The sequence continues at coordinate 102,880,075 of NC_134572.1, forward strand.
TCCTTTTTTTTTCTTTCCTTGTGATATGAATCTTCGATGAGAGCAACGTCTCCCGGTGAGCTTTCTGCTCGTTTCCATCCGCTGGCAGTCGTTCTTCCTTCGATTCCTTCCCGTCGCGTTAGAATTGAGTTTGAACGGGGACTCGCGGCGACATGTACGGACAATGAACGCTTGCAAACATAATTTCGCTACCAACGTTTTCTGAATAAGTAATCCTCATGAATGCGTTTCATCTTATCTCCTCCTTTTTTATTTTCTTGGGACGAAAACAAAGCCGCGTCTATCCGGAGATTATGATGAACTGAAAGTCCCTTTGAACTTGTGAAAGTCTGGTTTTCCTGCTTTTCTCTTTCTTCACTTTGAAGATATTTGATAGTATCAATATAATGGATGTTCCTTCAGGCCATATATATATATATATATATATATATATATATATATATATATATATATATATATATATATATACGTGTGTGTTTCTGTTAACGAGACACGAGAGTGTGAGAATTCTCTCTTCGACTGGCTCTGCTATCTGGCTCTGGTGGACACGACAAAACAAGTATAAAGAATACGTCTCTCACCAATATTCCTGAAGGGAACACTAAATCGGAATGACTCCCCGCTCAGACCTGCGAAATAAAAAAAAACATGAAACTGATTGATATAACTGGCATACTTCAGTCTTCGGGGCGGATATTGCCTGAATACTCTTTCGCTGCTTTATCTTACGACATTTCATTGTAAAGTGTTTTAATTATGCTGGTTCGCTCTTTCGGAGCGCATGGGCTTCAACTATTCTCGCACTGGGACGCTTCATTCAGTCGGGACGCGGGTTTAAGTAGAAGAAAATTGAAAGAAGCGGCAAACTTTGTGGGGAAAAGGAAGGGCCAGAATCAGTGCTTCACTGAGAACTCATCTTAACTTTTGGCCAGGAATGGACAAAGAACAGGCCACAACATTAGCGTAAAAGAGGTGGGCAGTTTTCTTACATTTATTCTCCTTCCCTTTAAGACAGTCAAGTCACTAGGACATCGGGTCGTTTCAAGCTTCGTTCCCCGTATATGTTCCCTCAACACAGCTCTCGTATTAGGCATTTCTGTACTGAATTCATTTAAATTGAAATAAATGTTACGCAGGTCCAACACACGCGTTGGAGTCTATGTGAAGCTAAGCTTCGTGGAGCGGGTAATGAATTTCAATATATTTGCCCAGTCCTGTGTCTTGGAAAATGGTTCTGGATCTGCTCTCGAGCACCCGTGACGCGTAACGTGAAAAACTTTATATTGGCTTGTGTTTCGGTCGCTTTTTGGACAATCGTCCATTGAGGTATCTGCCATCGTATGGAAATTGCGCTGATTATCAACACGAGGCGAGAATCTCAAAGAGCCAGTTCGCGATGCCACCATATAGTCCTCTGGTTTATGACATCATGTCTCTGCTTGCTGAGGCGTCTCATTCCGGACATACCACCGCATCGTGCTGCAGTGGATTCCTGGCCATTGTGGAATAGCTGGAAACGAACAGGCTGACGCAGAAGCAAAACAGGCGCACACTGACGGAATTATTATAAAAATTCATTTTTCCAGTTATGACATTAACGCCTTGCTCCACACCTCCCTTAAAACTTCTACGGCGCGACATTGGGACAACCCCGAACATCGACAAGAGCGCCTCCATAGACTTGACGCTGGATTACAATTCCGGCTTCCACTTCGGTTGTGGAGAAGCCAGGAAACACTCATTCATCGATTACGGCTGGGTGTGGCATACACCAACCGATACCTTCACAAAATTGGACAAACACGGGACCCTGAATGTAGCGTCTGTCACACTGTCGAGACAATATCTCATGTACTTTGCGTGTGCCCTCAATATGCGGCCTAACGAAGAACACTTAAATCTACATTTGACAGCTTGGACTCTCGCCCCTTTTCAGAAGAAAAGCTTTTGGGCGCGTGGAGGAGTGTTTACTGTGCCCATCGTGCCATAAAATCACTTTTGAACTTTTTGAGTGAGACTGGTTTAGACGATCGCCTCTAGAAGCTGTGAGACGTGCAGTCAGTGCGAAACGTGTTTGCGCAATAACTTTTTGTGGCAAGATTACTTTTTGTATGGACAAGATTACTCTTACGTGTATTGCGTATACAGTGCGCATCCGCATATTGGACAACGTGTATATAGTATCTCATTGTACCATAACATAAGCACCCGCCAGCTACCTTTCCCTGTATTTCCCACTTCCCCTTTGCCCAGTGAGGAGTAGCAAGCTAGAGACACGCTCTCCAGGCCGACCTCTCCTCCTTTCTCTCCATTAAAATCTACTCCTCCTCCACCTCTTCGGCAATCCCCTGTTGTGGGTACGTACCATTGTATGAAAATCATCACCATTATCATCGCCGTTAGGAACACGTGAATGCGCTTTCGTGGCCGATCACCTCTTGTACGACTGGGCCATATAGTATCGAAACCGTAAACATCATCAACACACGGCGATCTCATCAGAGAACAAGTTTGTGGCACGATCTGTACCTCTCCGCTTATTGGCCAATCTCCCGTTGTGGGTCTGTGCCATTACATGGAAATAATTATCCTCAACGCATGCATGGTGATCACATAAAAAATCCGGTAGAACGCATCTCACGACGAATGTCGACGTTAATGTACTTAGCTTTGAAGCAATGTAGAGACACATCGTAACGCCAACATTGAAACGTGTATGTAGCCGGGCTCCTCTCTCGCATATCCAACGCCACACGCTACGCCATCTAGTGACGCCGCTATAAAGTTCACGCGCTGTGTGTTTTCAATTCCGTCGAAAATCGAAGAAGTTTAAAGGATGTTTTTTTTGTCATTGTAGTGCGGCACATGCCCAGTGGCACATACCTGCTTATCAAGTTGGCGTCAAAGAGGTTCCTCGGAGAGCTGCGCCCACCTACTGCCACATGACCCAAGTTGGTAGCAAAAAGGTTCAGTGAGGAGCATCGCACACCGAGTAGCACATACCCAGTTCTTCAAGTCGGCGTTAAAGGGGTTCTCTGATGAGTGGTACATGCCCACTGCCACATCGCCCAGTGCTGTATCCCCGGCGACCCATGTCGGCGGCATAGCGGTTCGTTCAAGAGCGGCACATAGGTACATGTACAACATAGCCAGTGATCCCTCCCTACACGACAAGCTCGGTATGGAGAGGAGGCAAAGAAAGATTCGCTTTAGATAATTGTTAGCTATATTTCGAAATGTTACTTTTATCTCAAGTGACGCCAACAATCGTTCACGGTATTGTGAGGTTTGAGCGTGCGCTTCCGGATACATACTCACCAACTGTGTCATTTACGTTTTTCCACTTTCGCTCGCTGTCCTCCTCACGACCTTGTAGGTTATCAGAGCGGCCGTTCTTCTGGTTGTTTCCCTTACCTTATCTATGATCTCCAAGTCGGCGTCAGAGGTTCATTGATGAGCGGAACAGCCGGGACTTGGTATGTACCGCTCATCATTGAAACAGAGTTACATTTTGGTTGAGAATTCGACAGCATGACAGTTTAATCAAGCGAGTCAACCAACAGAAGGTATGTGTGTCTGTTCTGCTCAAAACTGCCCCCACTTACTGTACGCAGTCATAGATAAAAAGTCATTTGGATGGCTGAAGCAACCTAATCTCCAGCCTGTGTAAATTAGAACGCTGGTGTTTGACTACTCATGTGGGATGCGTCTGCACCGGTCGGCTCAAGTAACGCTGTCCCATTAGTACAAATAAACGCCCAAGTTACTGGGCGGATTGATGGCCGTCGCCATAGCACAATTGCTAATGCAGCACACGGGTAATGCGGAGCTTGTGGGCTCGTCTCCCATTGACGCCAAGTTTTTTTCGTCCACTTTCGTTTTGCCGTTTCCTCATTATTTACTGCGTTTCACTTTTAACCCCGGCAACCTTCCTTGGCTTCATTGCCTGTGCGCTGTCAAGGACGTGATTCTCCCCACAAGTGCTACATTGAAATGCTGCTTTCACTGCTGAACAAAACGTTTCTTTGGTGAAGTATAAGCAGCAGCTGTCGTCGCCACTCATCAACAAAATACGGTCCTTCGAGATCAGTAGAAATAAGGATATTCCCCCGAGTCATCTTTCTCTCATTCTACTTTATTCCCTGAGACATTTACGGCGAAGATACACCCTTCCTTTACCCGATGTTTAGGGTAGCGAACCGGGCTCTCACCTGCTTGTCCTCCCTATCTTTCCTCTCCTCGCTTCTCTCTCTCTCTCCGCTAGTGCGCTAGTGTGACTTTGAAGCGCTGGAAACTGTTATATGCGTGTTTTATGGTTATATGCGTGTTTTATGGCAGTTTGTATTTAGATTTTCTTAGCAGCAGGTTAGGAGTGATGTGCAGTAAAATGTTGACTTGCGTCAGTTAATTGGGGTCTAAATGGAAATTTTTAAATCCTCGTTGATTGCCTGTGTAGGCGCATTTATGAAACGCTTACAAAGTTTCTCCGATACCCCGGAAGAAACTGAACTTCTAGTATATTTATTTTATTTTAATTAATCAATGGAGTACACGTTGTGTGCGCGCGTTCTATGTATGTCCTGCGTCCTGCAGTCCTTCACGTGTGTCACTTTGCATGATGTGGATGTGCGTGTGTGCGCCTGGTGGAGTATGCCGCATTGTCTTGCCTACGGCGCAGCCTTGTGTTCAATCAGTCACCGTAATTTTGGAGCTCAGAAGTGGGGAGAACGACCGAGTTTTCAGCGAATATCTGTAGCACCGTGCATGCATTGAGTCAGGGGAAGCCCGGTCATTGTTCCAGTGGAAAAAATGAAATAAATATGCATTAAATAAAAGCCTCCTCATGCTCCTCAAGGATTTTCGAATATGTGTAGCCGTTCAAGTCATATTGTACCCGTTGTCTCTAGGTAGCCCCAAGTTTGGCTCTCGAAAGGCCGACGCACTGCCAATATTTCGCAAAAAGAGAAATGTTTTGGGCTGAATAAAAAATTGCGTAAGCTAATTATGAACATAAAGAAAGAAGGGGTACGCACAGAGGCTCTTTTTCTGTGTCCATGTGCTGTTTCGTCACTAGCTATAAGACAGGTGGTATAAGATGGCGTTTTAGTTTTTCCGAGGATAGTAATGTAAATCAGCATTGACATTCACAAATTCTGGAACAAGACGCGGTTAAAAAAAGGCAGCAAACAACAATGGCAACTAGAAATCAGGAGACCTTGTTTGTTGCTGTATAGTAAGGAAGACAAGAAAAATATTTACGGGAATAATTTTGGAGGCACATAAACTACTGCAGCCTTGCCAGGTTCGCTCACCCTGCTTCCCAGCGCCGTTCTATTTCAGCTTGTGATCAAGATCAGCTTGCGATTTGGACCTCGGTGCGCCAAAATAAGCGTAATCTAGGGCGCCAGCACTGCTCCCACGCTATGTGAGAAGAAGCGGAGAAGGGTTTTAGATATAGAAATAGGAAATATCGGTGTTAATTTAAAGATAAATACGAGAGAAATGTGTTAGTCTTGCCAACCACTTCTTTGACGTCCTGTATCCATGATTTAAAGCAGGTTTGCCACATTGCAAAGTATTTTTAATGGGTACACTCGACACACTTACGGCCTCTTCGATGACTGAAGTACTACTGATGGTGGTCCGGAGCAGACCACCGCCAATTTCACCACATACATACATACATACATACATACATACATACATACATACATACATACATACATACATACATACATACATACATACGTACATACGTACATACATACATACATACATACATACATACATACATAACCCGCCATGGTTGCTCAGTGGCTATGGTGTTAGGCTGCTGAGCACGAGGTCGCGGGACCGAATCCCGGCCACGGCGGCCGCATTTCGACGGGGGCGAAATGCGAAAACACCCGTGTACTTAGATTTAGGTGCACGTTAAAGAACCCCAGGCGGTCTAAATTTCCGGAGTCCTCCACTACGGCTTGCCTCATAATCAGAAAGTGGTTTTGGCACGTAAAACCCATAATTTAATTTTTTTACATACATACATACATACATGCATACATACATACATACATACATACATACATACATACATACATACATACATACATACATACATACATACATACATACATACATACATACATACATACATACATACATACATACATACATACATACATACATACATACATACATACATACATACATACATACATACATACATACATACATACATACATACATACATACATACATACATACATACATACATACATACATACATACATACATACATACATACATACATACATACATACTCTTCTAAGCTCTCATCATCTGCTTACCTCAGCCGCGTGACTGGTATCGCCACCCCACACTCATATACTTGTTTTGCCTTTTATACTTATAATTCGGATTTAAAAAATAGATTCATGGCGCTTTACGTCCTAAAGCCAGGCTAGAGCTGTGAAATAGATAATTCAGCGATAAAAATTACGCATCGATATCATCAGTCCAGGGCGTCGCTTACTGCGTTCTTCAACGCTAGGTCGATAATGCCCGCAAGCAATCATTGGTCGTAGTCCTATGAGAGATGCAGCTTTGAGAGATGCCGTAGTATATTGTATGACTACAGTTATCGAGTTTAAATGTTGCTAAAAGTCACTGATTGTACTACAGCGGTAAGACAACAGTGCAAGCGCGGCTAAATGCTTCTGTACATCGTCGAAAAATGCAGACCATCTTTGGCTGCCGTCCTACAACCCCGGAAGAATTGGTCTTGTAAAGATATGTACGCCGTACGCGCTTATGTAAACATGTAGGGTGTAGCACACTACATGTGGTGCAAGTTACACTGTCCATGGTTCAGCCATTGCTCTCCGTACGGTGACTCTGGCCGATCATGTGGCCATATACGAAAGCAAAGTACACTTAAGTCAGAGAGTTCTTAAAAAAGAGAAAAAGAAAACATAGTTTCAACCACGTTGACAAAGAGAAAACAAACACGTATTTACAACAACATAAGACGAAACACACGGGGGAGTGATGAAGTTGGCTTACTTTTCTGGTTTTCTCTTCTCCCTTCGAGCACATGCGAAACCTTCGCTTGGGGAAGTTACGCTGATTCAGTATCTCTTCCGAGAAACCAAAAGCGCTGCCATACGCCTCCGGACTACTTGGTGCGGGAGCAGAGAGAGAGAGAGAGAGAAACAACTTTACTGGTCCATTATGAAATGAAACGCGTTAAGCGTCTGATGGGGTGGCTCCCTCTTCGCGGGCTCCATATGCTTCCAGGACCGCCTGGCCCCTGTGGATCAGTCGGAGCTGGTCTTCCAGGGCGGGGCTGGACAGCATGATCTCCCATCGCTCGTAAAGGGTGGGGATAGCAGGGGGGTTAGTTATGGGTATAGGTGGGGGGTGGTCTATGGAAAAATTGCACTCTCATATGACGTGCCGAAGGGTGCCTAATGCATTGCAGTGAGGACATGTGTTCTTATATCTCTCTGGGTATATTTTGTTCTGGAGGCAGGGGTGGGGAAAGGATCCTGCCTGGATTTGCCTGTATATTGTTTGTTCGGCTCTGGTCAAGGAGTGGTGGGGGTGCGGGAATGTCTTCCTGCCGTCCCTGTAATATTTGACTATATCTCTGTAATTTGTGATGGGTTGCCATCCCCTTGCCTCCTCCTCGTTGGCCCGGGAGTTTAGCGCTCGGGCCTGTTGATGAGCATATTCATTGCCCTCAACTGAGGAGTGAGCCGGGACCCAAACTAATTCGATTGCTTGTTTAGGAGGCGTAGCTTTACCAAGAATTTTTAGTGCCACAAGGGACACCCAGCCAGATCTGTAGTTCTTGTATGCAGCTTGTCAGTCTGTGACGATCTTGGTGACGTTTGGTTGCAGCGGTGCGAGAGCTGATCTTCAGAAGCTCCGCCCACGTAGCCTACCCTTCTTTTGCCACAGAAAGTCTTCCACAAGTATAGCTTTCCTGCTTAGCTGCTGTGTGCATGCTATGGTCTGGGCAGTAAACACGAATGCAACGTTACCTAATATTTTATTTGGCGCTGACTAAGGCCTCATTCACCACGACGATCGAGCAGCGACCGGCTTAACCAAAACACTTGCTTTTTGACCAAAACGACCATTTGCGACAATTTATAAGACCGGTAGTTTTGCCACAAACTTACTCAGTATTCGAGCACACTATTTTTTTTTTTACGCTATTGTGTATTTCTGCTAGATTTTCTGTGTTTTACTGTAAAGTTGTTCATTTTGCATTACACTGTTCTAAAGCGTGAAGCTGTTCTTATAATTTAAATCAGTTCTGTTGCATCCTTGTTCTATCCCTGATGTAATCTTTTTTGTGTGTCAAGTATATAGAGAGGGCTCGGCAACCCCCAAGTGAAACACTCTCTATTTTCGCCGGAGCACGACCGCATTTTAATAATGCAAACACGCAAGCAAGCTTAATTGCGCCACCTCTACGACTCGCCAATGGGAATGACCCCTACAATGCCATCGGATTTCCGTCGGTCTCATCTCGTGCGCCATCGAGGTGCAACGCATCGCACCCGCATCGCGCCAGCGTTGTGAGACGCCTGCTAGCTGCGAGGGCGCTGTTCCTTCTACAGCCAGCAGGAGTTGCCTAGCGTGCCGCATCGCGCCAACATGTTACACCCGCGGCGTATAATTACAACACCGTTCGAGTTCAAGTGCAACGCTAAGACTTCCTATCCCTGTCAATGCTACGCCCTTCGGGAGAAACACTCTTAGTTTTTTTTTTGCCCCTACATTACTGCATAGAAGGATTTTTCGTTGGCCACTTGAGATGCAGATTTCATTATCAGCGTCTCATGTCCGCGCAGTGTGGGGACTTGCTTTAAGGTGTTTCGACCCAGTCGACCAAACTATTGCCTTTAGCCACATCCTTGAGATTACTATAGTACATGTATTGTGAGTCTCAAAATATTAAAATAAATAAATAAATAAATAACTAAATAAAATAAATTACAAAATACAACCTATAGTTGTAGCTTGTGAGAATGCACAGCGCTTCCTTTCTTCCTCTTTTGGTAGTTTTTTTTTTGTTTCTTTTCCTTGATCAGGAAAGTAGGGTAGTAAAGCAAAGTCTTGTCTGGTTCGCCTCTCTGCCTTTCTTCTTCTTGCTTTCGCTCTCTATATCTCTCATTATAAGTTTTCAGGAAGGCGCGGGGGCACCGAGACAGCAATCCGGAAGCTCTAGACGCACAAGAAAACTTCGTAAACGACGAGTTCAATAACCCCGTGGGACGGGCTTACTTACTGCATCTTTATACCCACGCTCAGAGCCTGAAGAGGTATTCGTTGCGACCTCTGGAGACATGTTGAGCGATTGGTCTCTCCCCTGAGACAGGAAATGGCTCTGCAGTGCCTTAGGGAACGGCTCTTCTTCCAAGGGAGCACCTTGAATAAGCGCTCCCTTGTGGAGCCTAAAAGTTCCTCCCGGGATAATGCAAAGCAATCCATCACCGCCATTGGTGCGGATATATAAACTACGTCCATCGGTGCCTCAGCCAGCGGCCTGTAAGCTACATTGGCGTCTCAAACGATCAAGGTACTTTTAAGATATTGTGCCGAGTGTTCTGCAAGTAAGTGAGCCAAGTATTGATTACTCCTTCGGTGAAACTGCTTGGTAGGTGGCGCTCAGATTTCACGCAGTGGTGGCCTTTCGCAGTGCATTTTGTGTGCTACCCTGATTAGATATCGTAGTCGCATGTTTCGTCTTGAATAGTCACAACTACTCGTCATCTGCAGTCTATGTGCGAATAAAAAGGTATGCTTACGTAAAAAAAAGAAAAATGGCTGTGCCTTCTGTCTTCATTTTTGAAGAGGTAGCTTAGCGCAAATAAACCCACGGACACAAGGAAGACAGACAAGGACAAGCGCTACTCACAACTGTTTAATGGAAGGAAGGATGGTGCATAAATATATATATCCTCTTGTCACGCATGCGCCTACCAAGCAGAAGTGAAGCCGGTACATGCACATCAAAGGCGGTCGCGCATGAAGTTAAATTCGGCATCCAGTAAAGTGATGGAAGGCTCACTCACACATCTATCTCTATTCGTCTTGATAAAGAAGGCCTCAAGAGCGAGCCTGGAAGACGCGTTGCCGCTCCTGCCAAGAATAGTTGTCGCAGAAAATCGAGCGTCGCAACCACACGCGGTAACATGAGCCACCAAATGTGCGCCCTTATCCTCTTTTTTCTTTAGTTTTTGCGCATGTTCCCTTAAACGGTCATTCACACAACGCTCAGTTTGACCAATGTAGAGCTGCCCACAAGGGTGCAAGGGTATTGCATAAACAACCCCTCTGGAGCACTCAACAAAGGGCTTCTCATGCCTCGTGCGGCAGCCCCGCCTGCTCTTACAGCAAACTCGAGAACACAGCTTCGAAAGCTTGTTGGGCGCAGAGAAAACCAGAGGAATACCATGACGGTAAGCAACCTTTTTAAGGTTGTGTGACACCTTGTGTACATAGGGAATAACCTCTGGTCTTACCTTCTGTCGTTCGATTTCTGCGCTCGCCCTTCGTGCTCCAAGCTTTACTTTTTGCAGAAGAGACTCTACTATAGCATTGACGACCGTCAAAGGGAAACCAGCTGCCAAGAGGCGTCCAACTTGGTTCGTAAAACTAGACCGCATCTGGTGTGCGCACGATTTCCGCAAAGCCGATTCCAAGCAAAGACTACCAACTGCTCGCTTCACCACTTTAGAGTGTGCGGAATCGTACGGCAGCAATTGCTTCATGGCTCGCGGTTGATAGGACCAGCAGACGTGGCCAACTTCAAAAGACAATTTTAAATCTAAGAACTGCAGGCCTGTGTCGTCAGGAAGTTCATGGGTAAAAACAAGCCCTTGGCCTTGGTTGTTAAAAGCTTCTAAAATAAAAGCAGGGGATGTAAAGTCACCCTTATTGTTTAAAAGCACTAAAAAATCATCAACATACCTAAAAACTTTTAAAACCTGCCCCCCATTAAAAACCTGCTCTAAAGACCTATCAACAAAAGACAAAAAAATGTCGCACAAAATAGGAGCAACACAAGACCCAATACACACTCCCCGGCGTTGCAGATATGGCTGCTCGTTGTAAAGAATAAAAGTCACACTTAAATAAAACTCGAGCAATGTTAAAAAGCTGTCCACTGAAAGGCCCGCTGAGTTCTGGAAGTCGACCACGTCGTTGTATTCAATACATTCCCTTAAGAAAACGAGAAGCTTGTCCTGAGGAATTGAGTAGAATAGATCTTCTACGTCAACGGAAAAACCATACTTTATGCCGTCATTACACTTAACAAATTGCGCGACCTTAACGAATTGCGAGGTTTTAAAAGTTTTTAGGTATGTTGATGATTTTTTAGTGCTTTTAAACAATAAGGGTGACTTTACATCCCCTGCTTTTATTTTAGAAGCTTTTAACAACCAAGGCCAAGGGCTTGTTTTTACCCATGAACTTCCTGACGACACAGGCCTGCAGTTCTTAGATTTAAAATTGTCTTTTGAAGTTGGCCACGTCTGCTGGTCCTATCAACCGCGAGCCATGAAGCAATTGCTGCCGTACGATTCCGCACACTCTAAAGTGGTGAAGCGAGCAGTTGGTAGTCTTTGCTTGGAATCGGCTTTGCGGAAATCGTGCGCACACCAGATGCGGTCTAGTTTTACGAACCAAGTTGGACGCCTCTTGGCAGCTGGTTTCCCTTTGACGGTCGTCAATGCTATAGTAGAGTCTCTTCTGCAAAAAGTAAAGCTTGGAGCACGAAGGGTGAGCGCAGAAATCGAACGACAGAAGGTAAGACCAGAGGTTATTCCCTATGTACACAAGGTGTCACACAACCTTAAAAAGGTTGCTTACCGTCATGGTATTCCTCTGGTTTTCTCTGCGCCCAACAAGCTTTCGAAGCTGTGTTCTCGAGTTTGCTGTAAGAGCAGGCGGGGCTGCCGCACGAGGCATGAGAAGCCCTTTGTTGAGTGCTCCAGAGGGGTTGTTTATGCAATACCCTTGCACCCTTGTGGGCAGCTCTACATTGGTCAAACTGAGCGTTGTGTGAATGACCGTTTAAGGGAACATGCGCAAAAACTAAAGAAAAAAGAGGATAAGGGCGCACATTTGGTGGCTCATGTTACCGCGTGTGGTTGCGACGCTCGATTTTCTGCGACAACTATTCTTGGCAGGAGCGGCAACGCGTCTTCCAGGCTCGCTCTTGAGGCCTTCTTTATCAAGACGAATAGAGATAGATGTGTGAGTGAGCCTTCCATCACTTTACTGGATGCCGAATTTAACTTCATGCGCGACCGCCTTTGATGTGCATGTACCGGCTTCACTTCTGCTTGGTAGGCGCATGCGTGACAAGAGGATATATATATTTATGCACCATCCTTCCTTCCATTAAACAGTTGTGAGTAGCGCTTGTCCTTGTCTGTCTTCCTTGTGTCCGTGGGTTTATTTGCGCTAAGCTACCTCTTCAAATATGGACGACCAACTAGCCCAACAGTCAACTCTTCTGTCTTCCTTACGGCGAAACAAGGCCGTATTTAGAGTTACCTCTAAGCCAGCATTCTGCGTTAAATGTTTTATCGGAATTCATGTCAAGACATTCTTACTATGTTTTTATTACGCACAACGCAGGTGCGCTTACTTGCACTACTTATTCGCTCAGCATAACAGCCTCCTTTATGCCATTTAGCTGGTATTTGCATTCGGCACACATACAACCTTTTTTGTACATGGCCAAAGATGTACATGCCGATATAGTGACTGACCCAGCTGCAAGCAGTAGCCACGCCAGACAGGGGAGGCTAGGCAAAGTTTCGCTTTCAGAAGTGTAGAGCATGAAAATTCTGGTACTGCAATTAACAGTGTTCATATAAGACCACGTTTATCTGTAGTGATCCCCACGGTTAATCTGCAAGTATGATCGGGATTTAATTCCAAATCTGCAGCGAAAGCACTTGTATTCACCATGCAAGTATAGAAGAGCATTCATTACACGAATTGATAACATGGTGCGATCTCGTTTGCTTACCGTAATTCTTTTTCGTGCTCTTTCTACAACTATCCAAGTTATATGCGCGACAAGTGTTCCTGCTTTGGAATACTAACTTTCTTGAGTTTTATGGACTATATTTTTAAAAATTATACGCAGAGGTATTCTACTTGTAGTCGCTGTGCTCCTTTGTTAAAGAAACAGGAAAAGGTATGTTTCTATAAAATCCATTGATTTTCCTTCAGAACAGCCGTAGAGACAGAGAGAGAGAGGAAAGGCGAAAAGCAGGGCAGTTACTCAGAGGGGAAGATGATAGGTAAAGTTATAACAAAATACAGATAAATAAATAAAGGAGCATAGATATACAATCAAAGTCCGTCACTGTCGCCGCATACTGTCACCGCACAGCACAGTAGCCCTTGCAGCACTATAAACATCTGTTCAGGCTACAGCCGCTTGTCCAATTCTGCTTCCTTTAAAAACTGCAACAGTGTCCTCGTCGCCCTCCGCTGCGATGGCTTGTGAGCAACAGCGGTAGATTTATAATGAGGCTTGCGGCTAATGCTTACTTGTGCAGTAACAAAAATTCAAGCTTCTTTTGCTCCGTGGTGTAACTTATGTCTGTGTAGATTGCGGATGCATGGCTATAAGGCACAAGGCCCGATTCTGAATTTTGGCTACTTAACCATAGAAAAACAAATATGCGGATCCCATGCACTGGGAGAATTAGTGTACGTGAAGCTTTCATGAACCAGCAAGGCAAAATGGCGCATTACAGAAACAGGCGCGCTGCAGATTTCAGTGGTCTAAGCGTTTCTTAGCCACCGTCGTGGGCCGTACAGAGGAAGCGGAAGCTTTAAAATGAAGCTTGCTATATCTGTCATCCCATGGTTTCGCCTGGGTCGGTCGGTTTCTCGTTGATTTGGTTTGATTTGATTTGGTTTGGTGCTTACAGATATGACTCAACCAACTACGAGGAATCGGCCATGAATTGTGCGGCAGTAGGTAAAAAGGGAAGAATACTGAAATGGAAGTTTGTAATTTAAGAATGCTAATAAATAATTACTAATCGTTAATATGAATTTTGAGGCTATAGTATTTTAATATTTGATGTTAATATTTTTTGTTAATTTCGTAGAAAATGAAACAATAAAATTAATATGGCAGCCTCGTTGTTTCACTTACAGAAATAAATATGGCATCACATACGTTTCTATTGCAGTGTCCTAGTGCCGACGCCTCAAGAGACAGCATCACCGCAAACGTAATGACCAATCCAAGTTGGTGATGAAAGGGACCTTCTAGAAATCGGTTTCTTTGCACGCCGAACCTACGGCACTCTATAAAGAAATGTCCCATAGCTTCAGGTTCGTTGCAATAAGTTTGACGGGAACGTGCCTAACTAAACCCGTGGGAACAAAAATTAAGCATTGTTTTTCGTCAACGCATTCTCGTGAATGAAACTTAAAATTTTCTTGTTGAACACCATCTGTTGTGCCAAGGGAATCTAAGGTGCTGAAAATCAGTGTTATTTATTGCACATGATTTATCATGCTCTTCTTGAACAAAACATTTTTAAATCTTGCAGCCGTAATGTATCCCGAAGGTTTTATGATCCTCATACCGGGCTTTTAAGAGATGCCGCCACTAGTGCACCTGCTGACTCGATTAAATTGACTCCCATGCGTCCTCGTACTCATGCCAAACGGTTGAGGCGTAAATGTTCGGGGATAGATAACTAAAATTATCAGAGAATGGTAGATGAATTTGGCACTAATAGAGCAAGAGAAACAGATAAAGAGTCAGTTATGGTTGCGGCTGAATAAATGCATGACGGAAGTTTTCGTAGAGCTAGAATGGTAGCCAATAAATCTGCCTCATATATTGGTGCAAGGTTGAGTAGATTCAACCTCACTTAAAAATGAAAAAGAAGAGTGTTCACCGGCGGGATTCAAAACTTAGCACGCCAGCGCAGGCGATTAAGATGACCATGATTTCCTACTATGCCACCTGCCCACATCGGGGAATCGGCCTAGAAGCCTGTCCGCACGCTGATTATGATGACCCTTTCCATGCTATGGTACATACCCTAAACGGGGTATTGGCGAATAGGTGTGTCTTGTTGTGAGGATTATTTCAAAACTATGCCACATACCAACCACGGGACCAAGAAGCGTGTCCGCATGTCGACAATAGTAATGATGATTTCCATACAATGGTGAGTACCCACAACGAGGGATTGCCCAAAGAGCGGGTGGTATATACCATGCTGTATCGAACTGTTCTGTCTACACAACTTATGTCTATGATGCATTGCACATAAATGTGACAGATACATAATTCAGTATTGACAGACTGCACCTTTCCGCGGCGCATCAATTTGTTGATTTAATAATTGATTAATGAATTAATTCCTTCATAGATTGTCTTTATTGATGTTCGGTCTCGATTCCGCATGGCTTGAAGAGCAGTCATTTACCTTACCGATGCACATACATGGTCCTACAGCCTAGTACGTGCGTAAAAACTACAGAGAGAGAGTGTGTATGCGTGTGAGAGCGTGCGTGTGTGCGTACGTGATGTGTGAGAGAGAGCGTAAGAGCGGACATGCATATAAGTAAGTGAGTGAGTGTGCGTAGCGCGCGTGATACAAAGAAGCAAGTGTGTACTTGTGTGTTGTATCTGATTCCAGGTAAATATGTTGAGAATAAATTGTACTCTTAGGTTTGTTTTATATGTAACGACGGCATTAGTCTAAAAGACAAACATTGTTAGCAAATGTACGGAGTAATTTCGCTGGTTCTCTAGGTTTTCACAAATTTGTCAGAAAATTTACTTCACAAGTTAGACGCTTTGTCAGACTGAGAATTGAGGACATGGAGGTGCAGTTTCAGCAGAAACACTAAACACTGATGTCTGTTCATTTGCCCGTATTTTGATGTATTCGAAAAAACTTCAAAGCTCTCACCTATTCAAGTTATTTGCGGTGCACCATGATCTCTGTGCCCTGGAGATAGAATAAGGTAAGAACCATTTCACTGTAGAGAGACACTCATCTGTCGTCTCTCTTCTGCCAGGATGGTATCTTGTGGACAGCAATTGCACTTAGAAATTCACCACCCTTCTGCAGATTGTCTTAATTAACAAACCATCAACCTGCTTCCTTGAATTTCCATCTAATACAATCTTTCGCTCATGGCCTTTTCTGTATTTACCGTCATAGATATAAGTTGGTAGCTCTATTTTCTAAAATTAAAGTCACTTTTCACTTAGGGCAGGTGGACGCTACTGCTATTTCAGCGACCACACGCTGGGCCACTACGACCACCAGCACAACCAGGTATGCGTATGTCTGGCAAAGAGAACCGCATCCTCCTTTTCTTTTTTGCCGACCACGATTAAAAAGTGAGTCGACGGAAGTGCACCTCAGCATGGCCAAGAGCGACGACAACCTCTTCTCCGTAACCCGGAGAGAGCCCACTTCGGTAACTTGTTGGTTTTTACTTTATTTTGACGGACGCTGCGTAGCCTTGGTACCGCCAACTGCTCCCCCTGTGAAACAGCATGGGAATGGCAAGAGCGCTCAAGAAACCGCTCCTCCCAGATATCAGCAGCCGTCAGTGACAGTTTGCAGAAGCTTTCGTTCGGGCAGGAAGATGCACTGGTCTGTGAGGTCTTCCTGTACGTTTCCAAGAATAAACGCAGAAGAAACGTTATCTGTACTTTTGACGCGAAGGCGTCAAATGGCCCATTGAGCGAAACAGCCGGCGTCTGTCGTAGCGAAACGGCAGGTAAATTGCCATCGACCTCGACACCACCTCACGAGCGCGCCAGATCCGAGCAGAGTGGGCGAAAGGGCACTCCCGTGGTATCGATAGCGCGCCAGGTGTTGCGTGAGCGGAGAGGGCATTGCCACGACGCCACGTCACCTTCGCTCTCGCACCTGGAAGCCTGTGCGCCACGCTCTCGCCTGCATTCTGACTGCGCCTCGGTAAAGCCAAGTGAAAACGCGCCAAGCGTCTCAAGGCCCTCACTCGCCCGTGTGGAGTATCTAACTCGAAGGGCCACTCAGTGGTGTTCAAGTAGACAATAATACTTTCGCATTCATCCCTCGTACGATGTGCTTAGGTGTCCTCGCTTTTTATTGCTTACCTGATTCACGCAAAGCAGAGTGGTTAGCGTTAAGGCTTTGAACAAATTAGTTGGTAAAGCGTCCATCGCCCTGCGCTGGCTTTCTTGCAAGTGATCTTCACCACACACTTACTGGGTTAACAAGGAAAGCTCATATTCGAAGACGTGAAACGAAACACATGGACCCCTTGCAGATAACAAGAATGTCAAAGCGAGTGTTACCAAGTACTATTACCAAGCTATTACCAAGTACAAAATATCTACGTTTCGAGCCTTAATTGTGCGCAGTTAGAACAAATATACTGGAAATGATCACACCCACGAGGGATTATGCAGAAAAGAAAAAGTAATAGTGACCGCACACAGTAGAGTTTCTGAGTCAAAAATATGAGAAGCTACTGCTTCAAAGAGTTTGCCAAATAAACAAGGAAGAGCAAAACCCACTGATCCTGATTTGAGTCATAAGGGAAAAGTTTGGACAGCTTGGAATACGCTTCTACAGCCCCGCTTCTAGTGCAACCACCGCACACGGTGCTCCCGCTGCTTCGATAAGGCGTCATGAGCTCATAAAGCGCTTACGTGTCCTCCAAAGCAGTGGCCAAAACTTGCTGTCGTCTTCCCAATCAGCATTTCCGATATCCGCCTGTACATTGGCCTGCTGAGCCGTACCAGCGTCCCGCACATCTATTGTAGAAACGGAGGCAACGGAGGTAGCTGCGGAAACCAGCGGACGCATCACCACGTGATGAAACATGGCGACGCCCGCGGGATCGCGGGGAAAGTTACCTATATTCACACTCGCGTATAGTTATAACACCGACTGAAGAGTTCAAGTGCAACGTTAACCCTTGGTATCCTTGTGAGTGCTCCGCCCTTCGGGTGAAACTGACTTTTTTTTTTCGATCCGCCCCCATCAGATTGTGCCCGCCGCGGCCGGCCACTAACCCACCACCTCGGAGTCAGCAGGGCAACGCCATAGCCATTGGGCTATAGCGGCGCGTCTTGAACAAAGTAATAGTTCTAAATCCTCCAAGTCGATGCCTCCAGTTACCCATATACAAACCAGCACTGTATGGCACTGAAATGATGGTTACTATAATAACGGCAGCCCTCATATGAGGCAGGTAGCTTAAAATTATATGCTGAGATGAATCTGAGGAGCTGCAATAAGAAAGATAAAGTTTGCGACGACCATCTTTGAAGAATGGTCGAAGTCCCGGGCATAGGAGAAAATTTTTCGAGAGGGAGAAATGAGACTGTTTGGTTATTTGAGAAGAAAACATGAGGTCAAATAAAGCAGCGGAGCGCGTGTTGCATGTTTACAGGTTGCATCTTGGCATTTATGAATGGGGGTTGATTGTATATCTTGGTACTGGCGGACAAATTCACCATATTAATATTTACTAATATCGCACGCGGACTAATGTCATCATTTTTCTAAGCGACATCATCTCCGTTATCACTGCTATAACTTAATGGTAAAGCACCAAATTCAGTTTACAAGAAATACAGAATTATTGTGCTAGCTTATAGTTTCGCCTTCATTTGTATAACACACTTCGAGAGGTACTGTCACTTCGACGAAGCATTCATTTAGCCTACTTCCAGTTAGATTGAAGGCATATTCGCAAAAAATCAATCTCATGCAAACTAAATCGAAGCAGCAAGTGCTACGTCAAACTCTCGAATAAGGTTTGACGTGGCAGTTGAGTGTGTTTATCCACGTAGTGCAGCTGTACTGGCGAACAGCTTCGCAAAGCCAATGCAAACGTACCGGTGCGACTTGTGTCGCAGTCGGAAGTAGACGCACGTAATAAAGAAACACGGAAAACCAAAAAGAAAACCAACAGAACAAGGCCACAACCTTTCGCCGCCTTAAACGCACTTCTGAAAATTCGATGTCTGGGCGTCTCGAGCGACACTGGGAATCGCACGGTTCGGAAAGCCCGCATATTGGTTCCTCAGGACAGCGTCGATTGCTTTCTCAATCGATCGACGAGGGCACGTTCTTCGGTTCCGCGTGCAACCTGAAAAATAATATAGAAACGAGACGGCACAAGCGATCGGGTTGGAAAGAAACAAACACAGCCAATGAACGCCACACAAACGTGCGCACTCTGGTGCAATCGCATCGAAACGCACCGTGCTCGCATTTGTGTACAGCGGGGCTTAGGAGAAACGCCGCAGGTGCCGAGAAAGAGAAAGCAAGACGGCGAGATGCTCATTTCGCTGCTGCTTCGACTGGCACAATCATTCCTTACTCCGTCTGCTGCCGCGGCAAGCACTATATCATGAGGCCAGGGAATGGCATCACGCTAAAGACTTTAGCTAAACGGTCACCGTTATTGCAAGCCCGAGCTCTCTCTCTCTTTCTCATTATCTCTCTCACGCTCTCCATCCAAAGTGGAGTGCCGCGACCAGCTGTATCCACTATCATTGGTAATTCCTTGTTACGGAAGCACGGCCAGGCTGCACCTGCCCTCGTTGTAGGAAGCCCATCGAAAGCCTCCCTTCCCCAAAACTCACTCGCTGGCGGCCAACCCCTCCCCCCATCATCCTCCCTCTACCCGCGCCAAGCAAAGCGCCGGCCCCGCACAGACCCACGCTTTTTCTTTCTCTTCTCCAGTTTTTCCCGTTAGTTACACATACCATTCCGGCCGGCCGGTCGGCTGTTCGCGTTTTGATAGCCTTTCCTTTTGGTTTACTTTCATGGTTAACATCCTTGCCTCTCTCCATCTCTCTCTTTGGTCTTGGCAGTTTCCTATCATCTTTTCTCGGCGCTCTCCCGTTTCCTGCCGCATCTCTTTCGGACAGTGACGCGTAGCAACGACACGGGAAATGGCTCGACCTGACGACGACACATGAGAGGTATACTAGTTCCGAAGGCGCTCATTCCACTGACGACATTTGTTGCTTTGGCACCAGACACGTGGTTGACCTCAGTCAAAACTGAGTGGTATGTTTTTAGTCGTAAGTCCTCATCAGTTATACGGTGATGTTAGCTACACCTGCCCTTGAGGCGATTTAGGCGACCTCCAAGACGGGATGTCAGATTAGACAACCTTTAGGCACTTTCGGAAGTAAAGAGAATATGGAAAAAACTGTCTAAGTTTTATTATATTCCGTCATTACTGTGCCAGCAGAAAAGCGCCCCCCTTTTGGAATGCTGAGGCAGAGATATTGTGAACAAATTTTGTGCGTAATGAAGATAATTTGTGGCCGGCAATTCAAGATCTGGGATCGCCGTCGTCCGTGTTAGTTACGAACCCTTCCTAAGGAGCGACTGAGTGAAAGAAAATGGGACTCCGTGTTCAAAACTCACTTCATAAAACAGAGTAAGTGTTACGAACAGGAGCCGTTAAACCGTGACCAATGTCATATTATTAGCCTATGTAGCAGGTGAATGGCAAACTGTTCTGAGGCGAAGTTGTTCAAGCCCAGCGTCGGGATTAGCAACAAATCGTCTTGTACAATCGTCTTGTACCAGAAAATGGATAGAAAAATAATTACAGACAAGAAAAAATCTAATCATTTCGCTCATGCGCATTAGTACATTAAGTGCAATTGAAAGGCCTTTGAGTAAGCTAGATTCTGAAGGAGCTCGCAGAGAAGAGTCGGTAAATTTTGTATGAATATGCCAAAATAAATCACGTAGAACAGCAATCTAGTTACTGTTAATCTGAGATGTATGTAGCTTCCCGGCTGGTATACTTCACCCGACCAATACACAGTAACTGTATGCATGGTTCTTTTTTCCATGCAGCGCAGGTCCAAAATTGGAACTATTATATTCGACTCTAATCAAATAATCATACGGGTCGAATAACTGTGAGATCCACTAGATCGACAGCCAAGGCAACTGTTCTACTCTTAGCCGAGGCCTTGAACATTTGGGACCTTGAATACGCATTGCGCATCGCAGATATCCACTTCCATAAGGAGCAGACTCGATGCACTTTCGGAGCAACATTTCCTGCTCGTTTTGGAGCAAGACTTGCAATGGTAGATCGGGCGCATCGGATGATTGTTTCAATGACAGATTGTGTTGCGCTCGCCGAGGCGAGATAATTCCGCGGAGCAACCAGAACTGATCTTCCAAAATCGGCGGAGCGCGCGGGAACTCTCGGCTGATGTATTTCTTGTTTCTTCTTAGCATGCTTCTGGGCCTCTGGTTAAGCAAATATCGGCGGATGAAGTAGACGCCGCTATATTGAGTCATGCGCTTTTGCTCGCACTGCTTGAGAGCGACACCTCTGAATGAGACAGTTCAAGTTGGAATAACGTAGGGATAAATGTGACCGCGACGCTGAAGCCACCGCTTACGCCTTTGAATGCCTCCAAAATCATATTTTGCCTTCCTGCCAAGACACCATAAGAGACCGCATCGGCTACGTCAAAGACGTCGTTCGCTGCTACTCGCAGAGCAGCTGCGCGCAGTTTGTAAGGATATAGTGGTTTAAGGAGCGCGGACTGTTAAGCACTAGCATAGCATTCTCAGAGGCTATGATACAAGGTACTGGCCACGATGTCTGAACAGTACTACATACGAGAACCAAGCAAGGCCCACCGCCATTGGCGTTACTGGCCCGGCTCCTCACTGACGATATCAGAAGGCGATCTGCTGGTTAAATTCTGGGGTTTTACGTGCCAAATCCACTTCCTGATTATGAGGCACGCAATAGTGGAGGGCTCCGGAAATTTCGACCACCTGCGGTTCTTTAACGTGCACCTAAATCTCAGTACGCGGGTGTTTTCGCATTTCGCCCCCATCGGAATGCGGCCGCCGTGCCAACAGCTTGTGTCGGTTGCGTTATAACTAAGTCCAGGAGGGTCGCAGAAACTAATATTGTTGCTACAGTCTACTAGAGGCTACAACTAATATAACCATAGCGTAACTACAGTGGCTGAAGCGTAACCATGGCGACAAGCAACCGGCAAGAATAGCTCCGACTATAGAGTATGCAGTCCCTCTCTGCGCGTTTCTATATACGAGTTATCTGCCAAGTAGAAGGGGGCGGTTTCGCTTCATATGAACGCACAAGTTCGGCAGGGCCTTATTGGATCTTGCCGTTGAGTACGGGAATTGGTCGACGTTGAGAATGATTTTGAGATGAAACGGAAGATTTTTTAGATTATTTACAGTAAGAACACGAAGTAATTAACAGCAATAAAGTCATTGATGGCCGGCAGCAAATCGGACGCTGCGGCCCGTGGCAAGAAGCCCGAAAGAGATGAATGAATGAAGAAATGCTTTCTCTGCTCCCTGTCTTTCGCTTTTAAACCCTTCGGTCTCTCGGGGTCACGTCATTTTCGGCCAATCGTCGAGCCCGCTCAGCTGTCGTCATTTTCCTCCAATGGTAGGCGCCAGTGCAAGTGCTGTCACATTAGGCCAATGGTGTCGCTCCAAGGGCTCCACAGCACGAGGGATGACTTGCCACCGCTATTGCTTTCTTGTCTGCAACTGCCGTCACAATCGGCAGATGGTGTGGCTCCGAGGGCTTCACGGTGACTTTCTCACGGGTGACTTACAGCCGACGTTGCCTTGGTGTTGCATCCCCGTCTGAAAGCGCTCAGCTGGAGGAGACGGGTTGTTTTCGAACGAGCTTTCAAAGTTGCAAAGCAGCTTTGATTGGGACCAGGATCAACTACCTGGAACCATGCCAGGCTACCGTCGCACTTTCGGGAAGAGTCAAGCAGTGGGACGATAGCTCCACATGTGGCGCACAAGATGGGGGAGGAAACTTGTTTGGACGTGCGTCGCCTCCGGTGGGGGTCGCCACCTTGTTTGACAGGCCCGAGAACGTGTTAGACGCGCTTCGGCGCACCTTAATTGGGCGCGACAGCGATTCGATGTGGTCTGGTGAACTCGAGTGAAGCCAGGAAAAGGGTTCGTATCTAACAGCCTGTAGCTCTCAAGTCCCGGCACTTGACGCTGTGCACAGCGGTGCCTTCACCATATGTGTCCCGCTATCTTCGACGCCCGTTCACCTATGGGCGAATCTGCTTGCCCCGTCCCTTCATGCATTTCATTTGGCTTTTAGTACGTCATAGTTTCAATGTCCCTCTACATGGTATCTTCAAGAGTGTCCTCATTTCTTCACAGACGCCGACAGGCGTATGTGGCCCTGCTGTAGGTTGGATATGTTGGTATTCTAACTTAGATAACATCTTTAGCGCCAGTGGACGAGGACAGAAGGGAGACCTTCACGACCCAATGCGTATTGTGTTGTCAACGTCTTCCTTCTATCCTCGTCCGCTGACGTTTAAAATTTCATCCAAGGCATATGTGCAAAGCCTAAAAGCGGAAGTCAGCAAGTTGTAAAAGTTCATTTAAATTTATTTTCTGTACACGTTCTGTTTGTACGTTTACTTGCAAGCTGCCTTTTAGAAAATAAATCTTCCATTGCTGGTCGGCGCTTGAGTTATCGCCTGTCTCTACGTCCCTGTGGTGTCGTGCTCGCTACACAATGCATTAGGGAGAAGCCGCCGCCGGCGGGACGAGACGACAGAGACGCTATTTCTACACGATTCTATCGGTAAACAAGAGACGCTAGGTTGCTGAATATCTGGTGGCTTGGTGCGCACAAGCGCCTCATTACTCTTGCAACCGGGTTTGTGTTCCAAGTGCGGATTTAGAGGCGTCGCTCTACGCTGCAGCTGCCCTGCTCACTCGCGCACTCCTACTCTGCCATTGAAATTCGACGTTAAGGTAAAATAAGTAGACGCTGGTTTAAATAGCTCTTTGTTGCTAGTGGTGCTGAAAAGCGAGGTATTCGGTGATGCCGTTGATGTCTGGCACTGTGTTCTGACTACCCACCACGGTGACTCAATGGCTATAGCCTTATGTTGCTGAAGACTAGGTTGCTGGTTTCGTTCCCAACCACAGCTGTCGCGATAGACGGGCTCTAAATGTGAATAAACCCGTGCGGTTAGATTCAACTTTGTTCTAAGCCCTTCACTATGGCGCCTACCATAGCCCAAAGGTTACTTTGGTATACTAAACTCAATGAATGAGTCAATCAGACAGTCATTCAGTGAATCAGTCAAGTAAACAGTCAATAAATCAATCAAGCACTCAATCATAAAATCAATCAGTGAGTCAATCAGTGAGACTGTTAGTCATTCATTCAGACAATGTGGACTGACTCCTGAGCCGTACTTCAGGAGCTCCCAACCATTTCAGTAGGTGGAGGACTCCCTCACCAGATGTTAAAAACTGCAATGTGTATCTCACATTCGCGCACTGGTGTGGACATCATTAAGGCTTTGGTTTAAGCTGGCGTCGTAACATTTAAAATATGTGACTCTCTCACGTTCCCACATGTTCAAAGCCTTCGGGTAAGGGAATGAAAGTTGTCGAATTGAGCTCTCGTGATGCAAGAAAATAGCTAATATTCGTCAATTGCGACGTCATCTCGAATAACAATGTATCGAATTAATATAACCAGCCCCATATATGTGACACACCCCGTATGGGTTCGACCATGGAGCTATGTAACCCTCGCCTCGACTGGAAAGAAAGAGACGCAAACGAGAAAGGGGCCGCTGAGGCGAACGACCTAATTAAGCGCGGAAAAGGTCTTTGCATCATTGATCATTCAATTACTTGTCTCGAAGAAATTGAATTTCACCTCTGCAAGACCTGTCCGGCACAGGCCTCAATCTCCAAGCATATGGAGTCTCACTTGCTTCTCTTTGTGTTGGAAGCCATGAGGGGCCCTTGATAAGCAAACACTGAATGAACCATTCGCGTGAACAGGAAAGCGCACTAAAGACTCAAGTAATATCGCTGCCTGAGGGTAAGTTAAGATGGCCCCTCAGAGCATGCTTTTTAAGCAGAACAGTTTTGTCGTTGGGCCAACTAACTTACTAACGAAAATGAGTTAACAGCTCATTTGTTCTGCTCGTTTATGCCTGATCCATGCGAGTTACAGCAAACTGTGCCGAGTATTGTCATCAAGAACGTAGCGTCTGAATAAACTTAATTTGATTGTGATGTCGAATACTCGCACAATTTCTCTTTTTTCAAGGACAGACACTAAACTGTAACGAAATAACGCATCCTTTCTAATGAATGCCTATGAATATATTACCGGCACTTTTACCAAGAAATAATTTTGTTAATGTTATACCCTCCCTTCAAATAATGTTCTCATTCTTCAATCATTGAATATGTAATGTCTGAAAGCCCGGTAGCCTACACGTCCAGCTTTATCTATTTTGATCAATAATTCAACACACTTATTTTTTTTTACCACGTGGTTGCCTTGCGATGCTGTTTTTATGGACTGTCTATTTATAGAGCACGCAAGAGACACTCGTAGAATGAGCGCAACGTAGACCTCTCGTGCATTCAGAAACGATTGTGTCTAGCTCTCCAATCCGATTTGACACAATCGCCACGCTGTGATGGCCACTTAGTAGGGAGATAATCGCGACGAAAGTGCTCGATACTGCGATCTGTGAGTGATCCACCCGATTCGGAAGAAGCACCGTAGTTGGGGGTAGTGCCCATTACGCAGCGTCATTTGGTGACATAGCGTCAAGAAGAACGGGCGTGAAAACGACTATAATCAGGTCTCCATCGGGCAAAAGCACTCCGGTTCCTAACGCGTTGTGCGATGCAAAGCGATTCGCCTCCAAAGAACCATTGCCGCGATGATTCTCTACGCACCTCAGTTCTGAGACGATGATGACGGCCAAACTCGGCACGTACTCTACGTGTGCGAAGTGCCACTGAGCTATTCTGTCGCCTTTAACACCGCCTGCGATCAGCGCATGGCCCAAATTATCGCAGATCATTTGCTTCGTGGAGAAGCGTTTTACGGTAGTATAATGTACGTTCCTCATACGATAACTAAACTAACTATATTGCATCGCACAGTCCGTGCGTCAAGTTACCGCGCATAGAAGGCTTTAAGTAGCAAATACGGGCCCAGGAAATCGACCACTGCATTGTAGATGGGGCCGTAACATAGGTTCCGTCCTAAGTCAATCATTTCTCCGCTAATATAACCGCTCATTTGTGCTAAGCCAACACATTCTGAAAACGATTGAGCAGTCTTTGGGAAGGGCGCCCAGTTTGCACTATCTCTAACCTCTTACGCACCAACATAGCTCACCCGGTCCTTATTGGAAACCTGGACAGAGAATTTGGCTGCTGTAACAGAGGGAATCTGGTTCAAAGCAACATGAGTCATTGAGTGTTATGCAGCGGGTATGAACCGCTATTTAATGACATGTTTTGCGCGAACTTGGGTCACCGGGTTTGTGCAACTCGGTATGTGCCGGTCCTCAAAAAATCTCTTTTGACGCCAACTTGGCTTAATAGTATGTCACTGGGTATGTCCGGCTTTTCAATATCTCCGTAAAATACGTATAATCCCTAATTACGCGCTCACGATAAGATAGCTTGCTACTCGCTATAAAGTCTCCAATCATCCCCGAGTGGAAGATCCACCGGCATTTTTGGCGTTCCGTGAAATCTACGCAAGTATAGCACGGTGCTGACGAATAATGCGGGCATTCTTAAAGTCATTAGCGTGCAGGAATTTTATTCATTCTTTATTTGTGCATACGGCAGCAAAATAAGCGCTATAGCAAAGGTGGGCTAAGAGAGGGAAAACTAAAGACGTTGCCATCACAAAATGTGTGTCCTCCTTACGGACTCAAAAGCTGCGCTGCAAGAGCTCTACGGTGGCCTGCCGTCCATAAAATTCCCAGGCAAAGCACTAGCCCTCGTAAAAGAACATGGTAACAAAGGCTTCACAGTAAAGTTTCAGTGGATTCCCTCCCATATTGGAAGTGCTCGCAACGAAAGAGCTGATGCCTCTTGCATATGCAGCGTTCCATCCTCCTCCCAAAGTCAAGGGCCCAAAGAGCAATCAAGTTAAGAAATCTGACCTTCGAAATCACTTCGGGTCACTTTGCTCTCCACCACATAGACCATGCGTAAACGAGAGATTCGTCGAGAGGAAACCTCACTTTTACGTCCAATAAGGACAGGATCTGCTAGTACACCAGCACCGTGGTTACTTAAGAGGAAGCTTTAGCTCGGGGGCTCCTATCTAAATACATGTAAAAGGAGAATTCGTTTTTCTCAGCAACCACCACACCAAATTTGACGAGGTTTGTTGCATTTACAAGAAAAACTCAAAATCTAGTGACTGTTGGTTTCGAATTTTTGAGTTAGGTCGTGAATTTTTTATTAAAAATTGGCAAAAATCAAAAAATTTCAAAAAACGAAACTATCAAGTTTACAACTCTGTAACTCAGCAATGAAAGATGATATCACAATTCTGTGAATTGCATCTAATAGTACATCTAAAGCGGACAAAATTGGTATGTTACACATGAATATAAAAAAATTTAATCATAGGAATATACAACGTTTGCAAAACCGTTGTAACCAACGTAACAAATTCACGTAAGATGTAAAATGACATACTGAATTTGTCCGCTTTCAATGATCTAATGGATGCCGTTTACAGAACCGCGATATCAGTTCTTGATGCAGAGCTATGAATTTGTAAACTTCGTGCTTCTAGTTTTTTTCAAACGGTCAAATATTTGAAAGTCGTGTTAAGAAAATTGAAGCCCTAAATCGAAATTCCGCTTCCAACAGTCACTAGATTTTAACTTTCCCTTTCAAATGCAACAAATTTCATCAAAATCGGTCCAGGGGTTATCTCATAAAAACGTTTTTGCGTTTTACATGTATTTGAATAGGCCGCGTCGGAGTTGAGCCCGAGCTAAAGCTTCCTCTTAAGACGGGGCGCATCCATTCTCTGAACTGTAGGTTATGTGACAAGACAGGAGACTTTGCACGCTTTCTGTGGTCGTGCCCGAAATTCCGATACGAAAGGGACGTCCTCCTGTAAAATCTGCAACAAAAGAACCTTCCACATGCGTGCCTACAACGCCTTGAGTTCCCCGAAGGAGGAGTTATAGCCCGCAAAGAAACTTCAGGCCTCCTTATCGGATTCTTAACAGAGTCCGGTCTGATGGACATGTGATGAAACACCACAGTCATTTTATAACAGACGCTCGGGCGGAGCGATTGCCGGTTTTGATGGCCAGGCTAAACCCGCCTGTTGCTGCAACTCACCCCCACCACCACCACCACCACCACCACCATTACCACCAGGGAAAACTATACACAACAAAATATCATACAGCTATAAGGATGACGGGCTAAGACCATACATCTTGGAAGGCAGATAGAAAACTTCAGAATTGGCATGAGCGAATGGACCAAAGTAAGGAATTCCAGTCTTCTGTGGGATGAGAGAAAAAGCTGGATTTAGACTTATTAGCGCATGCAAACTAGGTCATCAAGTTTAAGTTTTGGTGTCTCGTCGGTGACTTTGACGCGAGTTCGGTATAGATGTTTTTTTGAAAGTCTAACGAAAGAATAGATGACGCTGTGCAAGAAATCTAATGACGCTATGCGGTGACATGAAGAGCGAAATTAAATAAGGAACGAAGTGCTGAAGAGGGTGACAAGTCATGATCATAACGGCGACATATAAATCTAACAGCTTTTTTTCTGGATTGCGTCTTTCCTTTTAATCTCACACTTCTTGTAGGAGCTCCAAACGACAGATGCGTAGTGAACAACTTGACGGATTAGCGCTTTGTATAATAGTAGCTTGGTATCTTTTGGAGTGTTGGGTAGCGTGTGCCGGAGGTAACTTAATTTGTTATTACTTTGTTACAAATATAATCAATATGATTAGACCATAACATGTTACATGTGAAAACGATACCAATATAAATATACTCAGCTACCCTCTGTATATACACCCACAGCGCGGTTATTGAAGCGCCATGAAAAATTGAATATTTTTTACAGAAGGCCATAATGACGGTTTTATCAAAGTTCATGCTTATTTTCTCATTTATTGCACCAAGCAAAACCTAGCAAATGACTCCTGGAGGCGGTCATGATCACTAGAACAGTTAACCACTTCATATAAAACAGAATACTAGCCATAAAGACCAATGTTAGAAGAAATGTTAACAGGCAAATCATTTATCCAGAATAAGAAAAGCAGTGGCCCAAAAACGGAGCCTTGGGGCACTCCAGAGGTCACATCAACATAAGAGACAAACTGGGAGTGAAGTTAACGAAAGCTTGAAATCCAGTTAACTAGTTGAGGATTATTTAGTACAGCGTTAAGTTTAATAAGGAGTTTAGAATGTAATTCAGTGCCTAATGCTTAAGCTAAATCTGTAAATATAGTGTCGACCTGGTTGCCAAGATCAAGGTTAAGGAAAATGTAAGGCGTTAACTCTACTACGTTGTTCGAGTTCAAGTTCAGGTTTATTCATATTTTGTGGCAAAGTTCCAGTTCGAGTTTATTCACATTTTCGTGTGTACATGGTAACAGCATTAGTGATGTTATTACATTCCCCCGCCGTGGTTTCTTAGTGGCTATGGTGTTAGGCTGCAGAGCACAAGGTCGAGGGATCGAATCTTGGCCACGGCGGCCACATTTCGCTGGGGGCGAAATGCGAAAACACCCGTGTAGTTAGATTCAAGTGCACGTTAGAGAACTCCAGGTGGTCTAAATTTCCGGAGTCCTCCACTACGGCGTGCCTCATAATCAGAAAGTGGTTTTGGCATGTAAAAACCCACAATTTCATTTTTTTAACATTATTGCATTCGGTGGTCTCATAGTTACGAAACTGTCAGGTGGAGCACCTAATACTATACATATCAAAACACTGATATGCTGCTAACTTCAGTCTCCGTATCAGTTTAATTTACCCTAAAATCGTGGTCTTCAGTGACAACTCGCCAGACCATTTAGGTTGCTCTTGCCTTGCGCCGGTGTATAGGACGGGTGCAAGTCTACGCAGCTCCCGTTCGCTTGCGCACAGCTAGAGCCCTATAAAACGAGTACTTCATGTCAGACCTACCAAGCGCTCCTTCCTCTCACCAGCCAAGTTCCTTCCTACCGACCTCGAGCGGAAACGCGAGCTGAGGCATGTGTTTACTGAAAGAAGGAGAGAACCCAGAATAGCGTCTCCCGGTATCGTAAAGGGAATGCCGACAAGAAAAACCACCCCACTTTCTTTTTCTTTTCTTTTGTCTTTTTTTTTGCATATATACTTGTTTACTCGAAGCTTCAAGATCAGTATGGTGCCTCCACGACGCATGAAGAGGTTTATGGTATACTCAGCTCGGGAACGTAAGACTCGTAAAACAGCGATGTAGAAAACATTTTGCAGGTACTCTAATCCTTCCTTGGTATGAGAAGCAGGTGTGTTTACTATAAGGAAACTGATATACGAGGTCATTATCTATGGCAGAGCGGGTAAGAGAAAAGAGACATTGGTAGCGAGGTAGAATGGCTGAGGGAGAAACAGAGAAATAAACATTCATTTTGCTTTAGGGTCAGAGACAAGTAGGGGGGGGGGGGCAGTAGCCAAATATGCTACGCTACATAAACACTTTCGTGCGAAGAACACCGCTTATCTGAAAGCTAATGGGACATTGTATTACCGTGTCGCAGTTGGTTTCACCGCGAATCGGAGAAAATGTCGAAGCAGTGTAAATTAGAAGCCCGAAATGTTTCATTTTTTCTCTTATGTACACGACATCAATCGAAAATAGTGAATTGTAGAAAGGTTGCAAAATTTAGCAAGCTTCTTGATACCTAAATGAAGCATGAACCACAATAATGCAGCCGGTTATGTATTTTATTTTTGCGGGGTTACCTTTTCGTCCTTTACGATGGTATAAAAATTGTTTTCAATCGCGCAATTCGTTCAATTGAACATTGTTTGAGATTACATGACCGGTTCCGGCTATCTCCGTGACTACATAAATAAAAAAAAATCAGTCAAGACCTATTCGCCCGACTGCGTGAAAAGAACCATTCGTGCACTCCTCGAGATTGGAAACGCGTCATTTCCGCCAAGTCATTTAACAGAGCTCAGACGAGAGGCATACCCTGTCTTTCTGGCTTCACCTGGTGGCTGGCCACACACACACAAAAAATGCTTTTGAATCGAAAGCCAGGATATAAATAAGATATTTTTTTCTTGAATAAGTGTGTCTTATTTAACTTATTCCACTATATAAAGTGCAGAAAATCATTCATGTTATTTTTGGAAGGTAATTTTGTTCATGCAAATATATAAAATTGCTAGTCGCGCAAGCAGTGATAAGTAACTAATGAAATGTTGAATTGAGTAAAGCTTTCGCATTTATGTAGCTAAGTGTCGGACCTATGCAATGAACCAGTATAAGTGCATTGTGTGGAATATTAAGGAAGTAATGTTCAAAAATCGATGGTAAGGGAAAAAAATAGCATTTGAACCAAATTTGCAAAGTGAGCTGTAAATACAAAAATATTGCATTATTCTTTTTTTCTAATTCGGGGCATACATGTCTATCTGAGGAATGAGTGTGAAAAATTTACCACCAAAATGTTCATTTACAAAAACTTATCACAGCTTGCATGACACAAGGTGGAGCGAAATCGTGTTTTGGGAAAAATGTTAACAAGCCTTCAAACCATGCGAAAGATGTGAAAAACTACACAGAAGCCTAAAATGCACTAGTATCATAGCTGAAGACCCCATGAGATTGACTAGAGTGTCTGTTGGTTGGTGTTGCCACTCGGCGACATAAATACAAAAGAACTATTTTGAAGAATACTTTCATAAAAGGAATAGCACTGATTTTTTGGTTTTAAAATACAAGGGTATGGATTGGAAAACTCGCTGTAACTGCAAAAATAATGACAATAGGAAGATAACTTCTTGAAACATGTTACTGTATATTTCGGCATACTTAAAAATATAAAAAAACAAAAACTCATTCTTGGCCAAAAAATAAGAAGTCTCGAATATGGCCTACCCCCTTAAATATTTATGTTGTGCTCGGGGAAATGCGAAGCGAGATGCGCGGCGAAAGTGATTCGGTGTTGCTACCCGGGTGGCCACTATAGTTGCCTGGCTACCAAATTTAATACTTTACAGAAGTCACGTGGCACGTAGAATGCAGTAGGGTATGTCATAAATGTGGCACTTGTAAAGGGGTACTCCAGCCTCACGTTATCCAACTTTTCGTTTCGTTGTTCTTTTTTTTTTTGCTGCTTCTTTGTAGGAAGTGATAAACGAAACAAGACTTATTTCTGCGTGCTGTTAACACATTTGAGTTCTTTGTTTTATGTTGTCTGACGTTTATTACAGTCGTACGAAATCTGCCAGAAATCGCAGCACTTACACAGGAAGCGGCTGTTACCCATCCATGCTTCCATAACTTGGATACAGGGGCACAAGTACGTTAAGCTATTCCAAACTTCTTGTTTCATTTCTGTAATCGCCTTCCACGATTTTTCAAAATTTTTTCAGGCCACTCCCTCCCCCCTCGCTTGTCGGTCACGCGGTGTCAGGAAAACCACCAATGCTCCTCAACAAATATGAGGTATACACTCTGATTATGCATGATTAGAACGAACAAACGAAAAATTATTATTTCCAATCCTACGCCTTTTTCACCATCAAGCTTCCGCAATCGGTCAAAAGTTTTCGGGCTGCTCTCACTTCACTGTAAGCAAAAAGGTTAAGGTAACGCTACTTCTGCCCTTTTTTTCAAGTGAAAAAGTAAGTAAGCAAATCAAATTACCACGTGTGATAACGTAACTGCCAGGAGTTCTTTAAACTACAACAGTCAGACGTCTGAGAACAGAAATCTCACGCTATAATAAAGTCAAGCGTGTTCTCAAGTGTGTTTCTCCCTTCTCTCTCGTAACATTAAGGGTGCAATGACTGTCCATGATTCAGAGCGAATCACACACCCTGATCCACAGATAGGATGCTTCGCGCGAACCCCACGAGACTTTAGCTAACACGTTGAGTGGCAGAAATGTTACTTCGAATAAATAAAGAAATGCGCAATTGCTGCATTCGTCGATGGTCGAAGTGATGGCGCCCACTCCTTCCATTTTCCCTAAATAGCAGCCACCCCGGGAGACTCATGACTCAACCCCAACTCACCCCCATAGAGTTTTCAACCCTCCCCCATCCCAACCACTACCACCGCCAGGATCACAACTCGCTGTCCCGCAGGAACTTGCCCCGCGAACCCTCGCATGCAACAGTCTGCTTCCTCCCGTACTCCATCACAAAAGCCACAAAAGCACTCTCTGATTCACCTCCCCCCCCCCCCATTCCCTTTCTTCCTTCAAAGCTTCAGCACAAAAGTTTGAGGATTTAGAGTAAGAGGCGTCATGCAGGGAAGCAAGTCTCCCTGGTGCCGCGTACTTCTAATTCAGTTCTCACGCGACAATATTCCAGCATCGTCCGCTATAAGACTCGAGCTAAAGTGCGACGTGGCCGAGCGCTCACTGGAACTTGGAAAAAAAAAGAACAAGGAAGAAGAAAGCAAAAGTACCGAAAGAAAGCGCTCCGAGTGTCAAAGCCACTATTGATTGTTGCCACTGTTGGGCTCACATAAAACTCAAGGGAAGAGATCGATACACATACCTGGAAACGGCTGCGAAGGGGTGTGACAAACAGTGCGTCGTGCACACCAGCGCGCAGATTTGTTCCGTTATCGATCTATAGAAGTACTCAGCTGTTCCTTTCGTATTTTTCCTTTTCATGCTATTTACTATTTCAGGGTTTAACAAGGTATGAGACAGCATTCCTGCCCCGCAATTCGGTTTTTTTTCCCCTGTGAGGGAATTGACTGCGTCGACTGACCCGTTTCTACTGGACAAGGAAATCATATATACGACGGAAGTACAAAGCCAGGGAACACTATCTTCAAAAGCAGGACAGGGAAATTTCCCCTTTGAAAGAATGCCTTCTTGATGATGATGATGACTTATTGGCATTCCCT
The DNA here is from genome assembly GCF_050947875.1 of Dermacentor variabilis. Taxonomy (NCBI): domain Eukaryota; kingdom Metazoa; phylum Arthropoda; class Arachnida; order Ixodida; family Ixodidae; genus Dermacentor; species Dermacentor variabilis. The sequence continues at coordinate 102,914,088 of NC_134572.1, forward strand.
TTGAAACGGGGCTGTGGCAAATAGTCACCTAGCCTGATTGAGTTACTCTGGTATGCTATGCATGCTTTTCTTTCTAGCATGCTTGTATACATCTCTTCAATCTTTTTTTCTTTTCTTTTCCTCGAACCTTCTCTACCTATCTTGTACGGCTAAACCTATGCTTGTAACGGGCCCGGTGGTATGAATGTATTCCCTGCTTTTCATCCACCAATACTGTAAACATCTCTTGCTTATCTGGGCTGCTAACCGGCTTATGCTTCCGTCCAATTTAAATCCAAGCGCTTCTGGAAGGTGTACGTGTCGATCACTTCGCATTCCTAATGGAAAGCGAAGGGGTCCTTGCTTTCAAAAATAAAAAAAACATGAAAAAGTACCTTCATGTGCAAAACATAATATGCTCAACTGGAAAAGAAAGCAAGATTTATCTTTGAACTATAAATGTGGAACTCAAACTTATAGAGTCTTACGGTTTGTCCATGTCGCGTTCTTTAGTTTCCATTTATTCTCACCCTGTCATCTCCCTTATACATATTTTCTTATAAACGCACAGTGCTTGCATTTGCGTTGCAGATGCATAAAAGTGAATATCCAAATTCGAATTCTTATTGATTTGCCACTTTAATCTTATAGTCCTAAGCCAGAAAGACAAATGTTTGCAGTAAAATAAAGAAAGATGATTTTGCTGCGTAGTCTAATTTTCGCTGGAGTTACTGCTGCATGTGCCCTACATAGCGCACTATAACTTTCTTGTATATTTCTTTTTCTATATTCTTTACCGCAACACTCAATAACGCCAGCCGCGGATTCTTGGAGTTATCACATAATGACATATTCTTTTTTTATCTTAAGCCGCGTCTCTCACAGCAATATTATAATTTATTTCATCAGTTTTCACTGTGGCCAAGTGCTGGTCTTGCGAAACTGTCGTTACTTTTCGCACCTTTCTGTTTATTGTCTTTCATTGTACTTAGCGAAATGCGTGTACTGCTGCGTTGGCTACGTTGTCTACACGAAAAAATAAATGAAGAATAAAGAAATAAGCTCAAGATGAAGGCCTCTCCCTATTAAGTTTACGCAAGCAGATAATAGCATGAGCTAAACATCGTCGCACCAATACCATGCAGTGGCATGGAGATCGCATCCGCATATCTGCAGCCCGTATGCAATCGTATGGTTCGTGGCGCGGATGCAAGTTGACGTCTCCGTGTCTCTGCCGGGAATGGCGACTTCAGCGGCGGCTGCGTCTAGGAAGCGGACCGGCCTTCAGAGCGACACCGACGGTGATGACACCAGCGTCTACTCGCTCAGCAGTGAGGACTTCTCTGATGACGCCTTCGAGCTTGTGCGGAGCCGCAAGGCGAAACGAAGACACACCACCAGGGCATCCATGTCTTCGAGCACGCCAACGGTAGGACCAACTCCGAATACCGCTGTCAGTACGATTCTATTTGTACCAGAGCTCGCTACCGACAATCTGAGGCGACTCAACAGACAGTTCGTATTGGTGCAACTTGAAGCGGTGGCGCCAAATCGGATAGCAGACGTTAGATTCAGCACACGAGAAAATGTGTTGCCTATCGACGTCACACATGAGAGTGCGTTGAGAAATTTGGCTGAAGTTAGAGAACTAGGCGGCGTTAAGCTCCGCTCGTACATCCCCCAGAACAGTGGTTCAACTGCTGTGTCATCTATGACGTGGACGTCTCCATCTCCAGTGCCGACTTGCTGATTCTAGTGAAGCCTGCCGTTGATGGCGTCGCCATAACACATGTGTATCGCCTCGGCACATCCCACTGTGTGAAAATTATATTCAAGGGCGATGCTCTCCCTTCGCATGTCAATGTGGGCCACTTTGGACACCCTTTGCGACCATTCATCCCAAGGCCGCTGCTATGCCGCAAATCGATGAGGCTGGGACACATGTGTGCCGTGTGCGAGAACACGAGAGTTTGCTCACACTGCAGCGAGCCCCACGCTGCAGACTGTTGTGCAGTCACGGTTCTCAAATGCACCAATTGCCATGGGTCCCACGATGCTTCCTCGAAGGACTGCCCCAAAATGAAGAAGGAAAAGGCGATCTGGAAGCTGATGGCGAGAGACCATTCGTCTCGTCGGGAAGCTGTTGCGACCGTTAGAAAGCGACGTTCCCGACGCAGCCGGACTTCAAAGAACGCTGATACCTCTATGAAGAGTACGCCCCATCCGAAAACGCCTCCTCCTCTGCCCCCTAGGCCTGGGGCAATTCAATCTAGATCTGACAAGGTCTTGGCGGAGAACAATGCAACTTGGTCCTCGCTACTAAAGCAACAGCCAATGCCACAAGAACAACGGAAGTCACAACCGGAGCCACAGCTGATGCCGCAGCCAATGCCAGAGTCGGTGGTACAGCCGATGCTACAGCCGGAGGAGATGCCACAGCCGGAGGCGATACCGCAGCTGATGCCACAGCCGGAGCCAGAGCGACGTCAAGTGATACAGCTGCGCATGGCTGTAGAGCGAGCAGCGTGGATTCCTGACAAATTGCCCGAAGAAGACCGGCAAGTCGTTATGATGCTCCGGTCTCTGATGAATACTCTTGGAATGCTCATAAATAACGTGCACACTACGTCAGCGTGAAGTGCAATGGAAGTGCTGGATGCTCTCAATTCAGTACTTGCAACTCTTGAGTGAGCATCATGGCTCACCCGAAACATTATATTAGCACTGAAGTCAGAACGGCCGGGGTTTAGCTTAAAATATACTGCCACGCACTGCAACGTACTGCTGACGCCCGCTGGATCCTTGGTCTTCTCTGGTGACTTCAACGTGCATCACTAGCTACGAACCACCAAGAATGACGGCAGCCTAACGTATCGACGGAGCAGTTGCTTTGACTTAACTGATTTCCAAGCACTTTGCTGCGTCCACAGACAGTGTTCCCTCTATCCCGCTTTCCTCTTTCTGTTCCACCTTTCCCTTCCCCCAGTGTAGGCTCGTCTGGTCGACCGGACGCTCGTCTGGTTGACCTCCCTGCCTCTCCTCTCTATGCTATCTCTCTCTTACGCTGAAATTGTTTATAGGAACTCTTTTTGAGTAACATGACGGTACGATTTTACTAAGGCATGCCCGCAATTCCATTTGTGTTCCCAGAAAGGCCTGTTATATTCTGCAGGGAGGCTTCGGGTCTTCTTGCATTCAAAAGAGAGGCTGGTTTAATGAACGTCTGGCGACATACCACCGTGACAATGCAAGAGACGCTCAGGCGGAACAGTAACCGGACGCGATCGCCTAGCTAACCAGGCCTGTTGCAATAGAAACAACCGCCAAACTTACTGCCCTCGCCACGAACCACCATCACACAATCTCGGCAGAATCTCAATGGTATGCTCGAGACATTGTGCGCCGCCTGTTCAGAGATAATGCAGCCAACCGCAACCGCACAACAAGTGTACACGGGGCCTGCTGAATTTCCGACACGGTAGTGTTTCATCTTTGCAGAGGCATCGGCAGGCCTTTTAAGCTTCAACGTTATCAAAGTAGCTTAGGACCACTACAAGTATCTCAACCACATGGTCTCAGCCGCTGTGTCCTACACCATTTCCTGCACTGCCTATTTCATTTCTCTCCATATCGGCTTTTTTCTTTTTCGATATAGGTTTCATGGTCACATAAAACCAACAACCAACAAACATACTCCCGTATCACTGTTGCTTAGCTTAATGAAATCGCCGTTATGGTTTTTTTATTCAATAATTTATTTGGTTCAACATTGAGTGACGATCGCTCTGCTGCACAACGAATTTCTATATTGCCACCCTCGACGCCTCGCTAGAATGTCGAACTGGGGCATTGCTTGTCCGTGTGCTCTCCCTTGGTACTTGTCTATTATTGCGCTTGACTGGTTTCACGTGTGGTACCAACAACGGCCGAACCATTGTGCACGTTCCGTCCGAAACTCGGCAAGAGTAACATACACGCGCAGTAAACAAGCGTGTCAACTCAGATAACCTAACACAGCCTGTCGTTAAGCGTTAGCGGTTGCTAACTCAACCAGCTTCGACAACACTGCACCGTATTATCCCCGCAAGACTTAACTACGCTGGCCTGGGCATTGCTCACTCACTGCATGCCAGAGCAGAGTGTTGTAGGTTTCCGGTATGCGGGGCGCTTTCTCTTCCCATTCCTTGCGACGAATGCTCCCATGCAGCGACCCGAGTTAACGTTGCTTCGTTCCACTTCGCGTTTGTTTTTGTTTTTGTATTGCTGTTAATCAGGCAGATTCTGTCGCTGTCATCGGTCTATATAACTCCGACTTGTGGGTTCCTTGTATTTTGCCTGAAACAGTAGAGTATCACGAATTAAAAAAGAAAGATCAGGAACGACCGACGGATGGACGGCTTGTTTATAAGAAATGACTGCGACGTTCGAGCTTTCAAAAGAAGGGAAAAAAAGAAGAAAGCAAATTCAGCCGCCAAATTTATAGGGAAAGTTCGGGAGGACGTCGACATTTATTTATCTTACGCGTCGCGTCGGAAGAGCGTGGAGAAGAACCCAAGCGGATTAAATTCTTAAGAACGGGGCTTACAGGGGAAAGTGTTTGCTTCTCTGAACTTCAAAATTTGTGGTAACAAAGGCCACAAATTCAGTTCTTATGTAGTTGAAACGTGTGCGTTTAAGATGAGCGATAATGGACTCGTTCGGTTCTAAAGTCTATATGCAATATAACGACTCATCATTCATCTCTTTTTTATGCGTGCTGACATAATTATTTTTCTTTTCTTCCACACCTTCCTCTTCACAGAGCTTATGACGTCACGTCAAGTTTGGAGAATTAACTAAAAAACAGCCTACACCAGAATATAAGAGACCACCAGCCACTGTAACAAAAGACTACAATGCCTTCCCAAATATAAAAAAAAACATCCTACTAAAATATCAGACGAAGCAAACAAACACTGACACCAACGGCAACATAGGAAAAATTGCTTGTGCTTAATAAATGAAATAAAGCGACGATAAATTAATGGAGATGAAAGTGGATGAAAGAACAACTCCATTAATAGAGCATCGCGCGCATAATGCGAAGGTTGTGGGATCATTCCCCAGCTGCGGCAAGTTGTTTATTCATCCACTTTCAGTTCCATTAATTTATCGTTTATTTTATTTATTAGGCACAAGTAATTTCCCCTATGTTATCCTTGGTGTCAGTGTTTGTTGGCTTCTTCTAATATGACTAATAAAAGTCGGGCCCCTCGGTAGACCTCCTTTCTTCTCGTTTCCTACGAAAATGCCACCCAGTATTATCAAGTAAGGAGCGCCTGAGAAAAGCGTTCCCGGATGTACCAAAGGTAACCTATCACCGCAACAGAAACTTCAAAGACATGTTACCGCACGTAAAAGTCAGCCAACATAATTGCCTCGTAATAAAAGCACGTTGTCACCCTAGGTGCAAGACCTTCAGGGGCCTTGAAAGTGATATTAAAATTAAGAGCACCGCAAATAGTTTTACGCACGAAGTGAAAACTACCTTCACTTGTACTATAAAGGATGTCATTTATATGCTTGAGTGTTCCTTCTGTAAGAAACAATATATTGGTGAAACGGGACAATCAATCAACCTCAAGGTAAACTGAAATCGCGCAGACACAGCTAAATAGCTTCCCAAAGCCGTCGCCGAGCATTTCAACAAACCAATCATAACTTTGATGAATCGACACTCTACATATTACTGTCAAATTTCCCTTCTGAGCGAGAAAGAAAATACAGGGAATCATACCTCATCCATAAGTTGAAGATATTGCAACCATTAGCCATAAATGTTTCAAAGGGAGTTTTAGAATAACTTCACTATGCTAAATTCCAAGCTATAGGGAACAGCACTTCCTTATTTTCATTTATTAGCTTAGTATTTCTTATTTCTTTTTCTTTCCTCCCTTTCTTTATTTAAATATTAATGGCACTTCAGGAAGTTTTTTTCCTCGTGCACCGTTTTCTGCCCCTCCTTTTATTATCTCTTTCAGAGAGGCAATAGCCCACTGGGCTCCAGCGAAGCAGATGATATGGGGGTGCTATGCACACGGCCGTTGACATGCCGTCTGACACACGGCGGTGTGTCAGCACTTCATTTTCAATTATACACCCTTGGGGGGGGGGGGGGGGGGGGGGGGCGCTAACACACCTTGGGTCGTTGCCTCAACCACCAGCCTTATCCTCTCTCCCCTTTAGAAGAACCCTATATATACTGTGCCGAATAAAGCATATGTCTCCTTGTAAAAGACAAGTGCACTTGTCAAAACGTTGGCTTTCGCTTTTACCTTGTTCTCGTCTTGCTCATCAAGCAAAAAGAAATCGTTTGTCCGATAGGCAAATGTTCTTGGATGCAGCTGTTGTATTTAAATGTACAATTCAATTTTCGAACATCTACCTACAGCAAAACTCGTATCAGCTAGAGAGTTCTGTATATGTATAGGCTATTGTAAATTGTGTTGCTCCAGGGGGCTGAACTTGAAGTCTTTTGGGTACTCTGTTTGTAAACGTAAAAAAAAATGTTCTTACACTTTTGGAAAGTACTAGGGGATCTTTGCTGGCTGTTCGTCGTAATGATTCATTGCCGACGCCTAGAATATGCGTCCGCTTCTGGGGTCCTACAAAGCCTGCATTCCTGGCGGATATTCAACTTCAGTATCATACTATCCACGCCGTCACTTTACATCACCGAAGAAGTGAAAAATCTCTGGTCACCTCGAGACTGGAACCGGTGAAACGCGACGCGGGAAACAATAGAATAGAATAGAAATTATTCATCGGAAAGACAGAGAGGTCGACCTGCGCTAGTGCGCTCTAGTCTGCTACTCTACACTGGGGAAGAGGGAAGGGGTGTGAAAGTACTGGGATGGATGATGATGATAAGAGAAGTGGTGAGTGATTATGTACATGAGACAGTTGTCTCGCTAGAGCCGCTCGTCGAGCTTGGTGTCCTGCAGAAACTTCAGCAACACTTTAGTTACGCGTACAGAAATTGCAATGTTAGGCCATGTGCCGAGGATAGCTTCCTCCGACAGTGGTTGCCTGCCAACGCTGGCTAGGAAACTTTCTAACGTCCTTCGCTCCAGCATATATACTGGGCAATCGCACAGTACGTGTAGCAATGTTTCAGCCATCTGGCAGTGTTCACAATCAGGTCTGTTAGGTTGGACGATGAGGTGCGCGTAGCAACGACTGAAAGCAACGCCGAGCCGAATCCTGTGTAGTAATGATGTTTTGCTCCGTGTAAGCTTCGGAGGAAAACAGAATTTACCGTCTGGGTCGATCATATGTAGACGTCTGTGAATGTTGTCATCGTGGGCTCTGTGTGCCTTTTTAATGTCCTGCATGAGTGCCTTGATCATGGAGTTGGTGTCGGGTCGCGAGTAGGCAATCAGTACTTCATAAGACGAAGAGAAGGCAGATCTTGCCTCACTGTCAGCGAGTTCATTGTTAAAAACACCACAATGCCTAGGCACCCATTGAAAGGTGATCGCGTGGCCACTTACCTCGGCACTGGGATGAAGTTCGGCGATTTCCAGCACGAGCAGGTAGTATTGTCCTTTGTTTAAAAAGCATTTTAGCGCCTTTAGCGCTGATTTGGCACCGCACAATACCGTCCATTTAGGAGGTGTCTGTGTTCTCATAAAACGGGCAGCCTCCCGTATTCCCGCAAGTTCCGCAGCCGTAGATGTCGATTTGGGGTCTAATCTATATCGTCGAGTAGTTCCAAGTTGTGGGATGAAAAACAAAAATAACGGAAAGCTTGCCGGCTATACACCGTGTACCGAAGTTGTCTATTTGAGTTGATACACGCAGGATAACATTTATTTTATTATCATTTATAGCAAGGTCTTAAAGCAGAACTTGGGGATTACGACGCAAGTTGGGTTGTTGGCTTAATAGTGAGCGCGCCACCACACTAAAACAGGTGAAAAGTTCCCAATAACATCTGGAATGATGGAATAGCTTATTGGTAGATGTGATAATAGCGTAATAGTAGATGATTGGTAGACTAAAAAAGGAAAAAAAATTGATGACGTCACCGGGGTCTCACGTAGTAACATAAAAAGTGAAAATATAAAATAAATAAAAATGAAATTCTGTGTACTCGAACCAGCATATAAGAGAAAGAAAGAAGATGACCGAAATAAAGAACAAGTAGCTGCGGCCGCACAGGAACAGCGAGACATTGTAATCGTAGATTGTAATCCCGTAATCCAACGAAGCTTGTAATCTCGTAATTGTATGGAATGGAATAGTGTTTGGAACGCTATGATATGGTCTAAGCAAGATAGACATGATAATCAACAAAAATGCTACAGAAATTTCGAGAGAGAGAGAGGAAAATCAGAGTGGTCAACCAGACGAACGTCCTGTTTGCTACCCTACACTGGGGGAAGGGAAAGGGTAACAGAAAGGGGAAAGCGGGATAGAGGGGACACTGCGATTACACGCAGCAAAGTACCTTGAAGCCAGTCAAGTCCAATCTAGTGCCCCGCCAACACATTAGGCTGCCGTCATTCAGCTGTCTGAAGCCAATCTTGGTGCTTCTACATACCTGGTGGAACATTTTGTTGGGCTAGTTGGTGCATGTTACTGAAGTACTAAAGCGCCAAACAGAAGACACAAAAAAGGAACTGGTTCCAATATGGCCATCCATGCATTGCAAAGAGTGCGGGTGCAAACCTCGCCTAAGGGATACCACGGTTTTGGGCAGATGTCGTGGCAGCGTTGCCCGTGATCTGAAGGAAGCCTTCTGCATTAAAAGGAAGGGCCTTGAATGAGTCAGCGAACCATCAAAAATTCTGTATAAAAGTGAAATGTCCTTTTTAAAAGCCCTTAGTTAGAACTGAGCATGTTGCTGTGCCGCCTACGCTTGGCGAAAAATCTTAATCATTTAGTTTTTAATGGGGTACTCCCTTACGGCGTTGTTTTGTGTATCGCGTAACTATTATGATTTAAGGTCATTTGACCCTATAAACCACGTGTCATTGGGACGAACGCCATCTTTTACAATCGTTGTATCGCCTTTTGCCTGGTTACCAAGTGATTTTCGACAACGTGCGAGTTGCGCCGCCATATTTGCGTATATATATTGTGTGTTTCCGTCAATAAAGCATCAGTTGTTAGTAAGCGCTCGTCAGTGTCTCTTCTTGTGTCGTCTGTTGGCGTTTTAATACTTCAGTACCATACCTGATGATGCGAATTTCGAGAATTGTCTACTATTGCGTAAGCATTCTTTAGCACCTGAAAAACGATTAGTAGACATGCATAAACTAGGAAAGCATGTAAGCAAAAGCTAAGTACCAGCCCAGCCAAAGAGCGCCTACGCATTTGTAGGCATGCAATTCTCAGAATTTCTGTAGCAATCTTTTTTGCTTGCGTATCTGGCCTATAACGTCGAACGCGTTTAATGGTATTATGGCGCCATCTAGGAACGGTGTAATGAACTAATCTACAAGTTTACTGTTTAAAACATACTTTGATGCAATAAATACTTTAAGAACTTCCGCGCCAGTGTCTTCTGGAGCTGAAATCAGGGCGCTTCAGCGAGCATGAGAATTGTGGTAATTGCATGGATTTGCCTAAATTTCGTTCTTCTGGCTTCAAACGGCTTTGGGACTTGGCAAACTCGTCATTTTCAGCAAAATATTGCGCTGTACACAATAAATGAATATTAATAAAGTTGTCGCAAGGCAGAATCCGAAAACTGCAACTCTAGCACACAGGCCTGATATTGAAACCGTCACGCCACGGACGCGTGCGTCGAGAAGCGGCACAGAACATCCTTTCTCGCGGCCAGGCCAGTGCGTTGAGATACGCGGCGCATTTTGATCTACAGTTGCACTGGAAGAAACCGACACAGCAGAAAATCCACGTGTGCAACACGACACTATGGATCACCACTGTATATTAAAACAAACGTTATATATATATATATATATATATATATATATATATATATATATATATATATATATATATATATATATATATATATATATATATATATATATATATATATATTCATATATTCTCCAGTTCGTCTATAATTCACCGAAAATAAAATTATTCCTTAGCATAACACGTTGGTCCTCAATACTAATATTTACACCTCGAATGCCCCACTTCATATAGATACAAACACGCATGGTTCATTTTCATGTACCACTCACACCAAGAATGTTTCGCTTTCTGTACATGTCAACGGGAGGTGAGTGATCTTTTTTTAATTCATTAGACTTGCCGCAAGACATGTGCAAAAAACATTTAGCGAGAGGCGTCAAAGAAACACATGCAGTCATAAGTACTGCATCAGTAAATTAGTGCACTCGTTGATAGTTGTCCAATGCGTAAAGTCGTCCGCGAAACATTTGGCCTAACTTTGGCCTTCGTAAGCACCTTGCGCCTTATGTTCTTGGTTCGTCAGTTCGTTATGTTCCAGTCGTTGACAACAAGAATTTACTCGTTCTTTCACAGAACTGACAATTCCTGCAAATAATATTTACGTTCGAATTCCTCAAAGGATAGTAAATGCGTTCGGCAAAACAAGGACCACGTAAGCGTCCGTTCATAGGCAAAACGTTTGTCTCTCTGAAAAAAAAAAATTACCGTCTGCAGAGTAACTGCTTTATTGCCGTTACAACATACGAGAAGGTATAACTGCATCAGGCCTGGCATGCTAGGCCCGCTGAAAGCAAAGCTACAGCGATAAAAAAAAAGATGAAAGAGCCACTCAGCACAAAATATCATCGCGAAAATCATATCTGCGAAGGGACATTGGCCTTTGGAGCGATTTTACGATCCGTGAACTCTTCTTCATAATTATTTTTTATGATCGCAAATTTCATGAAGAACATGCATTTCACACGTTGCAGAAGGGAGAGAGAACGAGTGAAGCATATTTATAAACAAAATAAAGAAAAGTGAGGGTTCACAAGGTGAAATGCGTGTGTATGCATGACCGCGCAATGGAGCTAGAGGAAACGAAAAGAGCGGAATGCCAGCGCACTTGACGTTTCGATCGTATTGTTTCACCCTCTGGACTGGCGCCGTTTAATTTCCTGCTTTTAATGAAGATGCATGCGGCCACTCTGGTGGCGGCGCAGGTCGTAATTCGATTTATTGAATGACCTCCGTTATGGTCTGCCGCCTGCCCAATCTAAGAAGCCATGATTACCTGCTGGCAGGAAAGAGCTTACCTTCGACGCGGGCAGTGTTGTAAAACAAGCAGAAAAAAAGTACGTTGCGCACTTAAGAAAAAAAATTCAAGACACCCAGTCTTAAATGCGAAGAGAGAGCGAGAGACAGTTGAGACGGATGCAAATCGAAGGCCCATATAGCTTCGTGATAAGTTTACTAGCAAGAAATCTTCCTAGTGTCAGCGTTGAACACCGGTATAGGGATGTTCTCCTGGCATTTTAATGATTTTTGGTTTATGAATTTCCCTAAGCTTCGTTCTTTGCATCTAGAGTGGCCTTGCCCATCTTTATACTAAAACCTCCTTGAAGATCACTACCATCTGAAATTCGTTGTACAGCAAAAAAATTGCTGCAGAACGGTCATTTAATGTAAAACTTTGAGGCCATTGCTTCTAGCATTCTCGTCACGATCATCATTACCAGCATCAGCCGGACAAATCTCACTGCATCACCAGCGGTAAATGCACAACAGTAGGAGCAGATCTTCATCCCCTGTGCGCGCCTGATACCTACGAATTTTCTCATCTTGCCACTTTCCCTGATTGTGACGGGCGGTAAGTGCCGATGGCGTCAAAGATGAACGTCGCAAGACTAGCGCTAAGCAGCAGTAGTTTCAATGCCATGCCAGCAAAGCGGAACGTCAGCGTTGTCTACCCCGAGCCTCTGCATCCTCCTGTACAGAGATTCTCATTACTTTGTATCTGCTCCGCTGTTAACAATTAACTTCTACAAAATGCAAAGTCTTGCTGCTCGAGAGCTAGCTATTCCTAAATCGCCGGCAAAAGAACACTGAAGAGAAAAAATGTAGATAGAAATAATTAAAAATACTGCACATTGAGCAATTCTTTGCTAAAAAAAGGCATTATTGTATACTACATAGCATAAAACATCAAATATATTTATATCAAGCGTATTTTAGAGCTTGAGCATAACCTAGGACGAATATGACGACCCCCAAAACTCGATCAGTTAACAGCAGAAAGAAAGAGTGAGTCTTCAGAGTAAATGCAGAAGCGTTATACAGAAAAATTATGCAGATCCCACGCACTGTGGGAATCGATGCTAACGAAGCTTTTCGTGGTGGATGCTTTGATTGACGATATTTAGGGGTGATGCTGACGGCTAAAGCTTAATTTCTTCAACGTTTAGGCTAACACGAGAGTGGTCAGTTGATGTTAAACGTTACCTTGCGTGCGCCACTGCAGTTTGTCAGCGAAGTACACAGAACACACAGGGAGAGGTGTTTACTTGAGACGTTGTTGTATGCCACATTTTATAACCTCTAAGAGGGTTGAGCGTTGTCATTTCCTGACATGGCACATCGCATTGTGGCAGAAGTGGTAAACTTGAATTGGATTACGGGGCTGTACCTTCCAAAACCACACTCGGATTATGAGGCACGCCGTAGCGACGACTCCGTATTAATTTTGACACCATGATGTTCTTTAACGTGTCCCAAAATCTGAGTGCCACAGAGTGGTGATGTGTATTCTTCAATCTCTAATAACCATGCCTGTTTGAACGGTTCAAACGTGACAGAGAACGAGAACATGTTCGCGCATTAGTCTTTTGACCACAAACGATTGATGTGTTTTTATTGCGGAGCGTCCGAAAGTGGTAGCGGATGGGGTTTTCTACTTTGAAGAACTTCGATCTACCTTACGGCAATTCAAAAGACTAAACAAGTTTGGTTATGTCCATTCTTTCCGTCACACTGTCGTCATCAGGTTACACCCTCAACTTCACCCTCGCCATATAGTACCGAAAGCCGAAGTTCTGTGGATTACTATCCCTGGGCACCAAACTCTGGCGCCTGCGGGAATGTGCTGTTGAAAGCCGGCCACGACAACACGACAACCTCTACGCCATGGCGCAGCTTTGGCGATTGCAATTTTGTGTGGGGTGCAGTAGCATTACTAACTTGGAAATATGTAAAATTAATTTAGACTATTTTTAGTGTGAAGTGATGCAACTAATTTAGTTGCAGAAATTTCATTACTTAAACATCTAATGCAGGCTTCTTCTGTAGAGACGACAGATTCTTACTGCCCCTTTTACTTGACGACGCATGCTTTCACTGATGAGGCGAATAAAACACTTTCTTTCCTTAGTAAAATTCACTCTTGATATACGACTCAGGCTTCACGAGCCCCTATGACAGCTTGCGTTCACGCCTTAGTTAGAGAACGCTCAGTTCTCTGAATCCGAACTTCTGAAACTGAACTTTACAGCCTCCAAATTGCAACCATGGTCCAGAAAGAAACCTAAACGAATACTTGTCTATTTCCTTGGTAAAATTGCACATCTTAATGGGTAAGTAACCGGTTGAGTGGGCGAGTTAATTGATGATTGGTTGGAAGGACGGCTAAATGGATAATGTTTTCGCCAGAGAGACCAAGGTGCAGTAGCTTATTTGCTGGTGCGGCTTGTTTAAGTTCTCTCTCATGTGCCAGTACTGTGGCAGCCGTCTAGGGGCTGGAGCGTGCTTTTAAGGCAAGAGCTCAGGGGGAGAGTATTGCGTTTTCTACGCAGTGGCGCACTTGACTTCCCGAGTCTTATGATTGGTTGTGTGCAGCACGAAGTGCTCACATTTCCAGAAACGTACTATTCAACAGGACGTCACAAAAAACAGTAATAGGTAGAAATTACGTCATTGCGGATTATTCCATCTTATGGGCTGCACAAGTGATCTACATTGGTGCTTGTGTGTTCACGGGGGGGGGGGGGGGGTTGAAGAATTATTCAGTCTAATATTTGAGGCACACACAGAGGCGCGGATGGATATAATGAGCATCGATTTTGAAACAGAGAAATGGCACCGGCCATCAAGCACGTGTTCTTTTTGCGTTGATGCTGCGGCTTGCGCAGGACATCTCAACTACTTGTTTGTAGTAGGGGGCCGTGGAATCTTTAAAAAATATCCATTCAATAGGCAGGGTGAGCGCAATGTTCCCTTCAACGTGTTTTTCTGTTACCGCTTGCATCCCTAAATCCCAATGCCCAGGGCAGTCATGAAATGTCCACATTCGATTCCACTACATAGCTTGCTCGATGATCTCTGAAGGCAAATGGCCCTGTAAGCGTAGGCTGCGTGGTGGCGTGCCGTAACGGGCTGTCGGTATGCTCAACCAGACGTTTACTGTTTTACGGTATGTATGGCCGCCTCGCTCCGTTTGCGTGGACAAACGGCTGCAAGAGCAAAATACAGCCAGCATTGGGCAAGTCCGCAAGTGTGCGTGCATGTGTGAAACGGAACTGCAACGGAAGGAAGTACAACTTTTTTGTGCTGCGGGTACCCCAATAACGCAGCGCGAAGCGCGCCTGCAGAAGCTTTTTCCCATTGATTGAGAGAGCGTAGCGGTCGAAGGGAATTAGGTATGGATCGATGCGAAAAATGAATGCAACCGCAAGTGGAAATCCGTTGCTCTCTACCGGAACTACGAGGCCGAAACTGGAAATCAGCCAGAAGAAAGAGCAAGTAAAGGGACCGCGTCGTATAAATGACGGAGAAAGTTCGCAAATAAAACTGCAAGAATGAAAAACAGATCTGATGACTTGGCTTGGAAACAAGTATTTGTCGCTTTATCGTAAAATAGCTTTTTATTTTTCATTTTCATTTTGGCTTAGCGCGTGGAGCTGAATCAAAACGCCGGGGTCAGTGCTAATATTTTATTAGCTCACACGCCATCAATTATTCAGCGATTGCGTTTATGCTGCCTTTTTCAGCTCCACGCGACTTTCCGGTGAGTGCGATGATAATCTTGTCATTCCAAACCCGTGAAGTATGACATCAAAACGAACAAATAAATCGGAACCTTAGAAGGACGCAACCCTGATGTGAGATTATTTAGAGCCCGATTACATGTTGGAATTTGGAACCTCCCTAAGAGCAGAAAAATATAATCGGGAGTATTGCCTTGAGAGATTTACCGCATGGTATTATTAGGCATAAAATTATGCTAACGTTTTAACAAAAAGATCCGCATTCCTTAAGGCAACGATGATGACAGCGTTGAGCCTGTGAAGGAGACTCGTGAATGTCTTATCCTGTGCAACTAATTACAGCGGATGCGCATTATTGCACATATAAGTTATCGCTGCAGGCGAACAATAGAACGATGAGTACGGACGCTTTGGTAGATCCAGATTGCACCTAAGCTTCTACCGTACAACTAACACCGTCCAACCTATAAGCAGATGGAACCTTTTTTGTGCGGCGATCTAGTCAAACAATATGGCAACCTTCCAGAACAGATTGGTCCAGAAAGAGGACCTTGAACTACTGAGCAGACTGTTTCATTTTTGAAGGATTGCCTTACTTCAAGAACAAAAAGAAAGGGGCCACAGTAAAGTTGGAATATTTCAAGAATATATGGAGGGCGCGACGTTGCGCCTAACAGAAGCTGCTGCGAAAGCAAAGATAATATTATGAACAACACAAAACATGCGGAGTGTCCTCGCAAAATGAGAAGAAGCCAGACGATATAGAAGTCGCGAACAGATGCAGGGACGACTACGGACTCGTTACTGAGTATCGAGTTCTTGTTGTACTTCGTGCTGCCGGCAAACAGGTGGCGGTCGGAGAACGTGCGTGCAGTGGGATATGCAAAGTAAAGGAAATATTTATCGAGCAAAACACGATGCATCTCTGCGAGGCTCTTAAAGGAAAGCTTTCTTTGCCTCTTTCTTCCTTTTCTCCACTGATGCTGTTGTCGCTATCTGGAATGCCGCCTCAGGAGGTGGTTCAGAGTGTGTATATACATGGGAAGGAGCGTGGCAGAGAGAAAAGGCGACGCGGGAAACTCGGTTTGCCCTTTCAATCCCGTCGCATGTGCACAACGCCCTCTGGAGCTCCCTGGGCGTCACCAAAAGAGGCTCCTGACGGCTGTAACTATCCCTGACCCCCCACAAAATTATTGCAGAAACTGCAGCGCTTACCTTCGTATTCACGTGCAACAGTCCAGAGGGGAGGTAGATAGAATGGCAGGGAGGACACAGGGAGAGGAGGCAGAGAATGGGTAGAACTGACGCAGTCCCGAAACGAGTGAATAAACCCCTTGCTACTCTTCACTCGCACCTCCCATACGTAGGGGAAAGTAGAAGAGGGAAAAAGAGACTTAAGCAGGCAAAGAAGTGCTACTAATAAATTGACAGCGGTTGCGGACAGCTGGATAAACTTATGTTCAATGAACCGTAGGGCATGCTTCTCCTATTTCTGAAAATAACACCGTCCAACTTTGTCAAGCAGAGAACTGACGCTGTTCGTACCGACGAAAAGCCACAAAAAGCCCCATAGCGTCTAGGGGGCGCTACGGAAGCGGCTGCATGCCAAATAAACACTCCTCTCGTCGCCACGGTAGCTTTGCGGCTATTGCGTTGCTAGAGATCGCGGGTTACGCCACTACGGCGTGATTGATAATCCGACTGTGGTTTCGGCACGTACAACCCCACAATTCAGTTAACGATTAACATTTCTACCACAATGCGAGGTGCCGTGTGAGGTAATCACAATGCTAACCTTCTCGGAGGTTACGGACCATGGCGCACAACAAGGCCTCAAGCAAACACGCCTCGCTCTATGTTCGGTGTACTGCGCAGACAAACAGCAGTGGTACACGCTAGGTAACATTTACTATCAAGTCACCACTCTTGTACTAAACGCTCGAAAAATTAAACATTCGCAATGAACATCCCCCTTAATTTTCGTCAATCGAAGTGAACAGCACAGAAAGCGTCGCTTACATCGATTTTCACGGTGAGTGGGATCTGAAGGATTTTTTTTTTCTTTCTTACTTTGGAGTTGGCTTTATGTTTTGTTAAGGCAACAGACAGACTGACAGGCAGACTTGTTTCCTTCCAAACAGCATTATATTTCTGCAGATGCTCACTCCAAGAATGCATCGACCAGAGTGTCGCCGCATCTGTAAATAAAGAACACGGTCGAAGTGTATGCCCTCCAGCGTGTTTTGAGAAATGACTGTATACCCATCAAACGGCAAAAGCGTACACTACAGTTAAAAGAGATGGAGGAAACGTGCAAGACCGTTCAGCACATTGTCGTCGACATCCACTCGGTCGCAGCAGCTACACCCCCCCCCCCCCCCCTCAAGGCTACAGGAACAGCCGGGCAGCGGATCGAAACAGGGCACACCGACAAGCATGCTTGTTACCGCCAGGAGATGGCGTTGTACCATTCCATCTGCGCTCGTTTCCAAACGACATGTTTCGGCCGACATCACTCATTCCTTTTCTGTGCCAGACAGCTATGTTCATTCTGCAACAAACTACTCTCGAGAGAGGCAACCACACTGAGCGTATTTGAGGCGCACTTTCGGCGTTGTTTGTACTGGCGTCGACGCGAGAATATTACGCAGCGCAATCACGCGAAATATAGAACTTCTTTCGGACACCATTTCGGCGCCATGATTTAGTCGAGCTTCGACTAATACATCTTGCACTGAGCGGTGACCCCGCTGTAGTTTCTATATACCGTGAGGTCACCGATTGAAAAGGAAACTCTTTGGCTTGTATCTCCAGCATATAATGAAAATTTGTATCTTTCACTCTCTGTGATATGTAGATATCTTCTGAAGCAATATGGAAGTCGCGTTCTTCTTTCTTCTTTTTTGAATAACAGGAACGTTGAGGCGTACGAGGAAACCGACTGTACTTGCGCTCTTAGCTACTGTACCAGACTAATCATGGTGATAAATAATGCTAGGAAAGGTGACCGGCATTTACCCAATGCGAGACAAAGAACGGTGTATGCGGCTAACAAGGAGAGATTGTCACCCCGTTTCTCGCTGACGTAGATTAATGTGGTGCAGCGATCGCTCCTCTGCATGTAGGCTGAGGGGCATCTGTTCTTTTTCTGTAACCAGAGGAGTAGATGGGGCTTCAAGGTGCAAGCCATGCACAAATCGAGTAGCAGCCCGATGGCCGCCTCGCAGATGAACCGTCAAGCTAAGCGTTATGATCAGCAATGCTAAATAGTACAGAACTCTGGAAAGTGTTGCAGCCTGAAAGACCTTACTGGCGAAGAGCAGTGTCACAGATGTGTCATACCGAACGACATCCACATGTAAAATTTCTTTTTTGAACATTTCGCTTCACAATGCGATCTTCTTTCACTGTTTTTTTTTCACTCAGGAACCAAGCAATTCTGCCAGATATGAAGCTTAGTGCTTGTCGACTTGCAATGAAGAAACAACACCAGGGCATCAAGCATGTAAGAAAAACCCGGGTTTGAATTCTTTTCCTCTCCTACCCGCTACGAACATTCTTCCATATTCCCAATCATCGTAGTTTCACAGGCGTTTTCAGACGCACAAACGCATTCATTCAATAGCTGCACCACAAGCCCTCAAACTGAGGAATGGTCTCCCTGATAGTGTCGCTAACATTCACGATCCCCGTAAGGCTTCGATATAAATTACCTGCCATGTTCAGATTTCTCGTCTCTAAAAGTTGCTTGTTTAACACGTACTTGCCTCTGGCTAACTACTGTATGACTTCGCGGTGTTTCAAGGTGTATACAAAATTTTAGGTGGCGTACGCGTCTACTTTGTTTGCTGCTTGTTCTTATATTGCCCTCAATCTCTGCTATGTAATTTCACCTTGTTTCAATGCGTATACCAAAATATTTTTCTAAAGCCTGCGCAGATTTTGTTGATTTATATCTGTATAACACTTCTATATGGTATAACTTCGCTTTGTTCACGTAATCCTGCTACTTGAGTTCTTCATGCTTGCAAATAAATGAAATTTACCATAATACATAACGATTTTGGTAAAGAAATGCCCATTTCCGCTTTTCATAGGCATATTGACGCAGGAAATAGGGTACGGCGTAATGTTGCTACCCTCCCTGAAAAAAATGCTAAGCACAAATGTTATAGACACACAAAAACCCTGTTGCTTGCTTAAACTTAGGCCCATTTCATCATCATCATCATCATCAGCAGCAGCAGCAGCCTGGTTACGCCGACTGCAGGGCAAAGGCCTCTCCCATACTTCTCCAACAACCCCGGTCATGTACTAATTGTGGCCATGTCGCCCCTGCAAACTTCTTAATGCCATCCGCCCACCTAACTTTCTGCCGCCCCGTGCTACACTTTCCTTCCCTTGGAATCTAGTCCGTTACCCTTAATGACCATCAGTTGTCTTCCCTCCTCATTACATGTCCTGCCCATGCCCCCATTTCTTTTTCTTGATTTCAACTAAGATGTCATTACCTCGCGTTTGTTCCCTCACCCAATTTGCTCTTTTCTTATCCCTTAACGCTACACCCATCCTTCTTCTTTCCATAGCTCGCTGCATCGTCCTCAATTTAGGTAGAACCCTTTTCATAAGCCTCCAGGTTTCTGCCCCGTAGGTGAGTACTGTTAAGACACAGCTATTGTACACTTTTCTCTTGATTGATAATGACGACCTGCTGTTCATGATCTCAGAATGCCTTCCAAACGCACCCCAGCCCGTTCTTATTCTTCTGATTATTTCTGTCTCATGATCCGGATCCGCCGTCGCTACCTGCCCTAAGTAGATGTATTCCCTTAACATTTCCATTGCCTCGCTACCTATCTTAAATTGCTGTTCTCTACCGAGACTGTTAAACATTACTTTAGTTTTCTGCAGATTAATTTTTAGACCCACTCTTCTGCTTTGCCTCTCCAGGTCCGTGAGCATGCATTACAATTGGTCCCCTGAGTTACTAAGCAAGGCAATATCAGCGAATCGGAAGTTACTAAGGTATTCTCCATTAACTCTTATCCCCAATTCTTCCCGATCCAGGTCTCTGAATACCTCATGTAAACACGCTGTGAATAGCATTGGAGAGATCGTATCTCCCTGCATGACTCCTTTCTTTATTTGGATTTTGTTGCTTTCTTTATGGAGGACTACGGTGGCTGTGGAGCCGTTATAGATATCTTTCAGTATATTTACATACGGCTCGTCTACACTCTGACTCCGTAATGCCTCCATGACTGCTGAGGTTTCGACAGAATCAAACGCTTTCTCGTAATCAATGAAAGCTATATATAAGGGTTGCTTATATTCCGCACATTTCTCTATCACCTGATCGATAGTGTGAATATGGTCTATTGTTGAGTAGCATTTACGGAATCCTGCCTGGTCCTTTGCTTGACAAAAGTCTAAGGTGTTCCTGATTCTATTTGCGATTACCTTAGTAAATAGTTTGTAGGCAACTAACAGTAAGCTGATCGGTCTATAATTTTTGAAGTCTTTGGCGTAGAAAGGCTTTGGCGTAGAAAGGCTTTGGCGTAGAAAGAAGGTATTCATTATTTGCATATTATTCTGTTCCGCAAACTCTACTAATAACTCTCCCCTGCTATTCCTAGTGCCTATGCCATATTCCCCCACTGCCTTGTCTCCAGGCTACTTCTCACCTACCTTGGCATTGAAGTCGCCCATCAGTATAGTGTACTTTGTTTTCACTCTACCCATCGCCGATTCCACGTCTTCATAGAAGCTTTCGACTTCCTGGTCATCATGACTGGATGTAGGGGCATATACCTGTACAACCTTCATTTTGTACCTCTTATTAGGTTTCACAACAAGATCTGCCACCCTCTTGTTAATGGCATAGAATTCCTGTATGTTACCAGCTTCACTGAGCCCTATTATATCCCATTTATTGCCCTCTAATTCCTCACTAGACTCGCCTCACTCGCCTCAATTCCTCACTAGATTCGCCTCACTAGAGAACGTTCTAGCGTTAAACTTTGCCAGGTTCATATTCCAATGGCGGCCTGTCCTATCAAACACTATCAACCTCTCTTTAAAACGTTCTTGTTCATAGCAGTATATTACAACAATGGCCACAAGCAATGACAAACCTTTTCTGTGTTCGGAATTTCCCATGTCTTGTTTGCACAAAAAAATTAAGGCGAAAACTAGTTGTTCTTTATTTGGGTACTCAGTTTCCCAGCGAAAAACTCATGCCTGATGCCTTGAATGACAAGTAAATAATCCTTTTACACATCGAGATAAGGGAAGGTGGCCGCACAACACTCATTTTTGTACCAGCAATGTTGTTCATATATGTGCTGAAAAGTGCACAGAAGATCTGTTCTGGGCTGCACGCCAAACAGTTTACTATAGTGACGCAGTCATAGCCTTAATACTGTAAGTCATAGCATATTCGAATGTCTTTTTATAAAAGAAGTGCACCTAATTTAAAGCAACATGTTGAATACGCTTGGAAATATTCTTGCTTCCTAGCTGGTTAGCGGCCGCAATTTTTAATTGTCCTATAGTATGACATTTCGAATGGCTGAGCACTTCATTAGGATGGATAGTTGGGGGTGTTGGTTAAGCGTGATGTGAACTAAAGGCGCTAAAACGACGGTGGACGAAGAAGGAACATTGTCTCTCTCTCTCTCTCTCCCAAAAATGTGATAAGCCTTGACAACAACAATAACTACTGAAAGGTAGCAAAATATGACTGTATGGCAGAGAAAAAAAAAGTCATAAAACAGTCGTTATAACTGCTAACCTCCAGGCGTAAAAGAGCTAATCTGGGATCTTTTTTCACTAAGGAAACTACACTCGGAGGTAAAATACTGTCCTATATTCGGATCGTACAATGCAGAAAATTCAGGAAATGTCGGGGAAATCGTTCCGGTCTCCAGAGATAATGCTGGCGGGTGTGTATACAGAGTTGCATCGCTCCCGGTTCCGTTGCTAAGCAACCGTGTTTTGCCGCGTACGACAGTCACGTTTGCACAGCGACGGTGAATTCACAAATGAAAGCGCCAGCGATAATGTTTGCGCTCGGCATATGTCGCGGTTAAGGATGAGAGTGGAGGGAGGGGAGGGGGGGGGCATTGCGGAAGCAAGGTCATGCCTTTATTGGTGTTCGTCCTCATGCCACTGAGGGTCCAGGTCAAACAGAAGGGGCCGGGCGCAAACGTGGCATGCATACAAGATGCCAATGGTGACATTTCACCGGCATCCTCAGACAGGACGAGCTTTGCCGTTTTTCTCGATCACGTCGCCATCTGATGCCCTTTCTGACAGAATGACGGAAAAGCCAGTCAATACGCCCCACCCACCTTTAAGACTGAAACTTTGTTCTTCGGGACGTGAGGGCTTTTTTCACTGCGCCACACTTTTGCTTTCCTCAATAGCAACGTTTTCTTGCCTGTTTTATTAAAGCGGATTTTTATAGCGCGAGGCGAAACGAAAATTCCTCTGACAACGCCGGTGTACGGAAAACTACCATCAGCAGCGATGGCTCGAGCGTCAAGAAAGAAACACAAAGACCTAACAAATAAAAGAAAAAAAAACTTTAACGCACCGTCGGAATTAATCCAGTGATAAGCACCGGGGCCGCACGTTTTAGCTTCGCTGGTGAACGAACTGCACGGAGTGCTTGGGCGGTGATTTTATTTTTATTTTTTTTGTACTGCCTCGGGTACGCTGCACAAGATTAACACCTACGCGAAATTACATGAAAAAACATGTTCGTGTTTCTAAAACGTGTTTCCCTTATTTTATTACTCTCCCAACATAATCACATCACTTCCCGGCACTTGCACAGATTGCCTGCCGAAGAAGTAATTATAATTAAGAAGTATAGAGTGCTGGGAGAGTTGGTAATTATAAGATGGTTCGTTTCTTTAATTGACGAGATAAATGAATTTTCACATCCATAAATGTGAAACTTGTCAGTTTTAATACGCGTCTTTCTTTTTAGGACTGTTTTACTCTGCACACAACAACCCGTCACCTCGCACCTTTCTTCGTGATACGCTTCGACAGGCGGCAACTTCTCTATAAGCGACTCTTCATGCGGCCATCATCGTGACTGAGATTCTAAAAAATGCGCACGCTTCACTGTTAATGAGCTTCATGTTACAAATATTTTTTCTGGGCGAGTTTGTTATGGCAGAGAGAGGCTGTATTTACAAAAGCGTTCGTGCGATTGCTTAATGGGAAAATATACCGCCATGTCGCAATAGCTTCCTTAACATTCGCGAAGGAAGTCGTGTAGCATGACGAATCTAGCTGAACAACATGCCTTGAATAATAAATTGTGAAATTATGGGGTTTTACGTGTCAAAACCACTTTCTGATAATGAGGCACGTGTGGAGGACTCCGGAAATTTCGACCAACTGGGGTTCTTTAACGTGCACCTGAATCCAAGTACACCGCTTTTTTTCGCATTGGGCCTCCAACGAAATGCCGCTACAGTGGCCGGGATTCGATGCCGCGACCTTGTGTTCAGCAGCCCAACACCATAACCACTGAGCAACCACTGTGGGTAATAATAAGTTGTCTAGAAATGCAAGTCTAACTTCACCTTTTGGTTGTTTTCTGTGTCACCTTACCATGGGCTTTTAGAGCGTTGCATTTTTTTCTTTGCTGGCGCAGGTTCTGTAAATTACTTTTGAACACGCTTATACATTATTAGTGACAAATTATATTCCGAAACGGAGTTACGACACCGTCGGAAATTCTCCTTAGTATATCCAAAGACTACCTCTATTTGCTGACTCCTGCTTTAAAATTCCTTTGCAATATTAAATAATGAGCCGGAAGGATTGAAAAAAGAAGCCTGATGAGTTTGATATCCGCGTTTTATACCAGTGGGCGCCCTTGTCGTAATGAGACTGGCAGTTGTAAATGCAGTCCGTGTCGTATTATACGTTTCATTAGATTTCCTGTCGTTTGCTTTTACCAATACTCCCAGCTTAACAAGTGCACTTGGCCCAGTTTTTTTTTCTTTTCGTCTCACTAACACGTACCTGAATGCCGGCTTGATCTATCAATGCTAAGAGTACGACTGTGCCAGAGAGTCTATAAAGAGCGAAATTCCACAAAAACAATAACCAAGAAGTGGTCGAGATATGATATCGCGAACACTGAGCGTACACACGAAATCGATATATAAGTCTGATCACGTGATGTCTCAGCGCACTCAAATACTTATCTACTTCCTGTTTGCCTTTGTGCACCAGTTCCCCTTATTGTTATCCGGCTTACATTGCCCGGAAGGAAGAACTAAAAAGAATATAGGCAAGATGCGTATACGGTAGTTTCCTGAGAGGGAGGCCACGTTTTTGTTGTTTTTATCTTCTAAATACCACCCTTATCATTGCGTGTGGCTCAAGCTCGCCATTGGGTTCCTCTGGGAGAAAGGAGCTTCTTGAAGAAGATCAAGAGCAGAGGAGTCACCGCGCTTCGGGCTGGAGGAAAGACAGACAAAAAAAAAAATGCGTGCAGTAGCAGAGGAAACGAATGAATAAAAAGCGCAAAAGCGGCGGACGTTGTAGAGAGGAACAGATAAACGGAGACGCGAAATTTCGGAAAAGTAGGGAACCGATAAATGAACGAGGTAGGTAGCACGAGGATTCTTTATACCAGATCCACACTTCTCATTCGATACATTACAGTCGTTAGGCCCCCGATGAAGGGATGTAAAAAGATAAAACGGAGAACAACACATGCTAGAGGAAGGAGAGGATGGCCGAAGAAGTCCGGGTGGAATTCAATTGTGAAAGGAGTTTCATCTTTCCCTGGGATTCGAGCGCTAGCCAAGTGCAGAGGCTACAAGCGCGTTTGTTTGGCTATTTGTGCAATCTCCAACGCTTTGGAAAATTCTCGTATGCCGAGCTCATCGTATATAAGAAATCTTTCTTTGTTTCTGCGCTCATGTGAAATCTTGATGTGTACTTTCAAAACCGTTGAGAATAAATCTGTTTTGATCGAAATTTCTGCGTTCCTACAATTATTCTTGCTTTCTTTCTCTAGCGATAAAAACAAGTTATCAATTCATTCCTAGGCGGTGTAGAGATGCTAATATTTATTTATGTCGGCTCAGATAACTCAGCAGTCTTGCGCACTGGCGATGCTTCAGGAATTTACAAAAACTTATATGTTATCCCGTCGAGTTAATGCGCATACATCAAAATGGTTATCCTATTTCCAGTGGCATCTTTTTTGTGCCGTCATGATATCTTTGTTCAGTTTTCTCTGTCCACGGAGTTCTTTTTTTCTCGCCTTTTTCCTCTTTCTGCCACTTCTCGCTGCCCATTTGTTCATCCAAGCCATTATCATTAGGTAATTCACGTTTGTGGAGACATTGGTACAAATTCATTGTGTTGAGGTTTCCGCCTCAGTATTATAAAAAGCAGGCCTTTCAGCATATGGTTGTAAAGTGGACTTCGTAGACCTTTCTTGCGACCAGCGTCTTTCCAAGACAGTTACCGTATACCATTAGAGACAACCAGCGTGCCGGCAGATGGCTGCACAAGGCTGTACTTTTCCATGACTTAATGCATGACAATAATCAGAAATATATTATACGCAAATGAGTTCTGCAAAACTTGAGATAGTTAGCGATTATTTTTTTTTCCGTTTCAAGGGGTGGCTAGAGCACGTAACCCTTTGATCTCCTTCATTGTCGGCGTACCCATTTGCGTTCGCGATTTGTTTTTGCCAATTCTGTCAAGTAGCGACAAGGAGGGAACCACGGAGCTCCGGTTGAATTGAACCATCTCCTTAACCTACGTACCTATTACCCTATTGTCTACCTATTACCCAATGTTACCTGATGTTATTACCCAACGGCACCCTATTGTTACCTGATGTCGCCTATCGTTACCTGATGTTATTACCCTATTATCCTAATGTCTACCTGTTACCAAAGGTTACCTGATGTTATTACCCAAGGTTCGTCCATTGTTACCTATTTCAGATCAATGCTCCGAGTTTTGCTGTGCACAACCGCTTTCTGAAGTCAGACGAGATGTGCGTCGGATCGCGTTTCGATATTTTGGAGACGTGTACGGCAGACAGAATACTAGTAGCGACATCCTGTGACGCAGAGTTTAACTAGAGAGCACATGAAGGTACTACAGCAGTGACCTGCCACATTCTGCTTAACGGCTGATGTAAAGCCTTAATAGCGACATAATTGTGAACGTGCAGTTCATTTATGGTTTTAGTTCGACCATGACACTCACGCGACACAACAAAGTTTATCACGCACATATGTAGCTGCAAAAAATGCGAGAACACCCGTGTTCTTACATTTTTGTACTCGTTAAATAATCCCAGGTGGTTAAAATTATTCCGGAGTCCCCCACAACGGCATACCCCACAATGAGATCGTGCTTTAGGCACGAAAAACCTCGTAATCTTAGCGATTTAGTATAGCGTACGCCGTAAAAAACATATAAACAAAGAATAAATAGGCAATGTTGAGCATATCTATGAAGGGCTTTTTCGTTTGCCCTCACACGTCGAGTTCAGATGGAGCTTTGCGGGATTTGCGTGGATTGCCTAATTAGTATAACACGGCGGCACCCAGGAACGCCTCGACCCAAATTCGTCTTGCTACTTACTGACTCTTCGTCACGACTCTTCGTATCAACAAGCAGAAATAAATTGTAAAGACAGCCTTCGCTTAGACTAGTCATCCCACTTTGTTGACCAAATGGTAGCGAAGTTTTGCTGGTGTGTTGACATCATTTGCATATTTACACGTCGCTAAGCCTGAGAAAGACACCCCAGATGCCATGAAACCGCTTTGATTTCTATCTACGTGGTGGCGCCGCAGCATTCCGCATTGTCCATGAGCTACCGGCGCGAAGCGCACTACTAAATCTTGCCAAGAACGGATGTAAAGCTCTACCATAGCTGCATTGCAGCTCGTTGCTAAGTTATGAAAAGTTATGTCTATACAAGTGGACGAAACTTCAAATGCAGGACGACATGAAACTTTCAGGAGCTCCGTTCTGGCAAACTAAAATCGTGACACATTATCGACCGGTGAGAACAGAGACCCAGTTCAAGCGGCGAACGCCGGCACTTTGTTGCTTGGTCCATTATTTGCACACCGCGCCCAACGGGAGAAGGGCTGCAGCTATTACGTGTAGCCTGGAGCCCATCCTCGATCAGTAAGCGCATGCGCACACATAACGAAAGCAAAAAAAATGTGCGAACTATCGATGGCCCCAATTTGTAGCGATTTTTCGTACTTGCATTTCCGAACACCGAATTCATTTATTGTGGACGACCTGCGGGAGAATTTTCGGTTGTATGTGTAAACGGGAAAAAAGAAGTCGTCCCTCCTGGATAATTCGGCGAATGTGAGTTGTGTAGGCGAAACCAACTTTCACGATTTGCGTTTATGTACGCTTGTTGTCTAAAACGTCTAAAAAGCTCTCTGATATACTTTTAAGAAACTACAGCAGAATCTGAATTGTTGAGGAAAAGTGTGAGACAAAAACATGGCGAACGGGCCCGTGATCTACGCATATGATAGAGGGGGGGGGGGGGCGGCTGTTACAAGTTCCTCTCAATTTGCCGCATAGCCTTTCAGCATTTGCTAGTTTGCAGAGGAAAAATGAATTACAACACCAGCAGAGCATGCGCTCTTTGAACAGCTTCATTGATCTCCGCAGATACAGAGAAGCATAACCTCATATTATTAGTGCAGTTGTTGTAGAACTTGTAGAAAGCACTCAGCTGAGGGGTTTGTCATTTGTCACAGATTGTTCGCACCGAAGGTGGCGCACTTTCTCCACACAGCTGTGGGAACGACTTCAAACGTTAACGCGTTTTGATGCGAAAGCACCAAAAGCACACTGAGTGAAAAAGTCGGCGACGTCTGTAGCAGCGGAACCACACGCTCATGACGCTGGCTCGCACTTGCTGGATCGCGCCTCGACGAAGCATATCGGCCAAAACGGAACACCTGATGCTCCGATAGCGTTACCCATGTGACGCGAGGGGAGAGGGCATCGCCGCGACGCCACGTCACCAGCGAGCATCTACGGAGCAGACACGGCGGACGGGACGCCGCGGGGAGTCGTGTCGATGCCCCGTTGGTGACATCTGCTGCTTCCTCCGTATTTCGTCGTGCAGGACGTCGGTGGTGTGCGGTGTCCGTGATTTCTCAGCAATATCGTCCAAATCATTCCAATCTAGAGCGAACATGCTATCGTAGAAACTGTGCATGAACATAACCCGCAACAATTTAATCGCGAAACTCGATAACATACCCTGCAGCAAAACTAGAAAACATTACACGCAGCGCAAACCTCGAAGGACCACTCAGCGGCACTCAATTCAACACTAACGCTTTCACATTCACAACTCGTATGAAATGTTTAGGTTTCCTCGGTTGTTTGATTACACGCCCGTATTACACTGACCCTGATGGTGTTGCATGCACTCTTGCTCTACCTTTCATCTTCTCGATTTTATCCTCCCCCAGCGCAGGGTAGCAAGTCGGACACTTCCACCTGATTAATTTCCCTGCTTTCTCCTTGAAGGTGCATTCACAACGGCGATTCACAAGACCGACCGCAACTAGAGACCAAGAAGCCGCTTACGGCGACCGATGTTCACACCGGCAAACGCGGCCTGCCCGTTGCCACTCCGAAATGTATAGCAATAATGCCGTTAACATCTGCCATCCGCCGTCACGGCCGAGTAAAATAATCGTCAGCGTGTCCTGCTCCTGCACCGTTGATTGGTTCAATAGCTTTTTTAAACATCGAGCAGCGAGCGGCTCACCCGAAATCAGTTGCTTTCGAGAAAAGCAACCAATTGCAACCACATCTGTCGCGCGACCTCTAGGTCTCGTCAGCATGAATGAGCCCTTACTACTCATATGCGTAACATCCATCCCTTCTCTCTTTATTTCCTCCTCCTCCTCCTATACCGATGTTGGCAGCACAATATAAACGAAAGTGACCTATCCGCAGCGTTAAATACTTCTACAGTGAAGAGGAAATGGGAGAGGCCACTAACGTAGTTCCCAATTAAGGCTCTCCAAGTGTCTTTATAGACGCGAGTATCCATCGACAAAGTATCCATCTACAAAATGAGCAAAAGGCTTTGCAGGAGATACATGACACTATACTGAAACCATTAACGTCCAACGGCCGAGCACGAATAATATTGCTCTGCTACCGGCCATTTACGCTTCGGAAGCTCCAATAAAACTGCTTCAGCTATATATGCAAGAATGTGTCGCGCATTTCTCTATATTGCCCTGTTAACTGCTTCATCGAAATGAAGCTCGTTTCTCTTGTGCTCATGGTGCAATGCGTTGCTCCCATACGTTGCCCCGAGTTCAAAGCAGGTCTCGGTAATTCGACCATAAATCACGGGTAATTGCATTGAGCTCGTCCTCTATACAAACTACGAAATTAGCAGCTGTAGGTTAAACCTCTCAAAAATAATCTTTGGTGTAGAGCGGAAATTTGGATGCGAAAGAAAAAGAAAGACACTGTAGCAAGCACCCATTCGTTTTTACTCGGACAGGCCGCTCGAAAAGAGAAATAGTAGGGATGAACTATTGTTTCGCCGTAAGTGAAAATATTAGGGAAAGCATTGAAACAAAGGCAGCACTGAAAGAGGCCCGATGTAAGCCAAATCTACTTGGAATGCTGATTATATATATATACATACATATATATATATATATATATATATATATATATGTGAAAGCCTCTACCCCTACAGCTAGAATAGAACTGGCAGAACTTTCGAAGTTAATCAACAAGCGTAAGACAGCAGACATAAGGAAGTATAATATGGATAGAATCGAACATGCTCTCAGGAACGGAGGAAGCCTAAAAACAGTGAAGAAGAAACTAGGAATTGGCAAGAATCAGATGTATGCGTTAAGAGACAAAGCCGGCAATATCATTACTAATATGGATGAGATAGTTCAAGTGGCTGAGGAGTTCTATAGAGATTCATACAGTACCAGTGGCACCCACGACGATAATGGAAGAGAAAATAGTCTAGAGGAATTCGAAATCCCACAGGTAACGCCGGAAGAAGTAAAGAAAGCCTTGGGAGATATGCAAAGGGGAAAGGCAGCTGGGGAGGATCAGGTAACAGCAGATTTGTTGAAGGATGGTGGCCAGGTTGTTCTAGAGAAACTGGCCACCCTGTATACGCAATGCCTCATGACGTCGAGCGTACCGGAATCTTGGAAAAACGCTAACATAATCCTAATCCATAAGAAAGGGGATGCCAAAGACTTGAAAAATTATAGACCGATCAGCTTACTGTCCGTTGCCTACAAACTATTTACTAAGGTAATCGCAAATAGAATCAGGAACACCTTAGACTTCTGCCAAGCAAAGGACCAGGCAGGATTTCGTAAAGGCTACTCAACAATAGATCATATTCACACTATCAATCAGGTGATAGAGAAATGTGCGGAATATAACCAACCCTTATATATAGCTTTCATTGATTACGAGAAAGCATTTGATTCTGTCGAAACCTCAGCAGTCATGGAGGCATTACGGAATCAGGGTGTAGACGAGCCCTATGTAAAAATACTGAAAGATATCTATAGCGGCTCCACAGCCACCATAGTCCTCCATAAAGAAAGCAACAAAATCCCAATAAAGAAAGGCGTCATGCAGGGAGATACGATCTCTGCAATGCTATTCACAGCGTGTTTACAGGAGGTATTCAGAGACCTGGATTGGGGAGAAATGGGGATAAAAGTTAATGGAGAATACCTTAGTAACTTGCGATTCGCTGATGATGTTGCCTTGCTTAGTAACTCAGGGGACCAACTGCAATGCATGCTCACTGACCTGGAGAGGGAAAGCACAAGAGTGGGTCTAAAAATTAATCTGCAGAAAACTAAAGTAATGTTTAACAGTCTCGGAAGAGAACAGCAATTTACAATAGGCAGCAAGGCACTGGAAGTCGTAAGGGAATACATCTACTTAGGGCAGGTAGTGACTGCGGATCCGGATCATTGGACGGAAATAATCAGAAGAATAAGAATGGGCTGGGCTGCATTTGGCAGGCATTCTCAGATCATGAACAGCAGGTTGCCATTATCCCTCAAGAGAAAAGTATATAACAGCTGTGTCTTACCGGTACTCACCTACGGGGCAGAAACCTGGAGGCTTACGAAACGGGTTCTACTCAAATTGAGGACGACGCAACGAGCTATGGAAAGAAGAATGATAGGTGTAACGTTAAGGGATAAGAAAACAGCAGATTGGGTGAGGGAACAAACTCGAGTTAATGACATCTTAGTTGAAATCAAGAAAAAGAAATGGGCATTTGCAGGACATGTAATGAGGAGGGAAGATAACCGTTGGCCATTAAGGGTTACGGACTGGATTCCAAGGGAAGGGAAGCGTAGCAGGGGGCGGCAGAAAGTTAGGTGGGCGGATGAGATTAAGAAGTTTGCAGGGACGGCATGGCCACAATTAGTACATGACCGGGGCTGTAGGAGAAATATGGGAGAGGCCTTTGCCCTGAAGTGGGCGTAACCAGGCTGATGATGATGATATATATAATCTATATATATATATATATATATATATATATATATATATATATATATATATATATATATATATATATATATATATATATATATATATATATATATATATTAGCGGGAAGAAAGGAAACCTAGGGGCCCGACTTTTATTAGTTATATAGGAAGCCAACAAACATTGACGCCAAGAACAGGATTTTAGTATCTTAGTCAAACGGATATGCTGCTGGCATAGATTCTCACCTTTGTACTTTTACGCGTGAGCAACTATATTTACTCAATCTGCAGGGGCGTTTACAAACCGTTAATACACCTACACTTTTGTCATATTGCCGTTTTCTCTAATGTTTCCTTCATAAGTATTCGTGGGTGACGACAAATTCCGAGTAAAAAAGATAGCACGATCCCACATTTGGCAAATAATTGTACTTCCCTTACAGCAACTGTAAAATTATTATCTGAAGAACGAAAGGGAGTAAGGAAATAATTTATCTTGCGCTTGCGGATTTACTTGCGAAAAGCAATGATTCTTCAGAAACAAAGCTCGAGGTGTCGGGAAAGCAGCCACACTGTTTAAAATTTAGCTGGCAAGAGTACATTTGAAGAAAAAAAACGAATGATTGATTACTCCTGCGTATGCAGCCTGCGAAAGCTCTGAATGATAATCAAGCGTGAGATCCTGTATATACTTAGGCTTTCGAAAAGCCATATTCGCTATACAACATACGAATAAACAAACTTTCTGCATGCGTGCACTCAATGCTCTGGGCAAGAAACCAGACCTGAAAAATGGCGTCATTGCATTTGCGCTCTAGCAACACAAGGGGAACCCATTTTCGCTTCAGTAGAGAGGAACAAGAAAGAGAGAGCGCTTGTTTCTTGCGATCAAAGAAATCCCGACCCGAGGAAGCGTGCAATGGTCACGTGTTTACCATCTGGGGCAGAAAACTGAAGGCAAAGAACCACGCGATTCGGTGACGCCGAAACATGTATTTTTCCACTTCGTTGGTAAATGCGCTTCAAGAAATGTGCCTTTCGCACCACTGCACAGAGGGTTCTATTAAAGGAGGCCATAGTCGCACGCAAATGGCAAATAATAAATTCTATATTGCAAATCTTCACGAGACTCTAACGAGACAATTAAAACTGGTAATAACACGGCACTGTATTCGCATTTCTCTGGCTGAAATTTGATGACTGTTTCCAGAGGAAATAAAGCAAGACTTGAATTTTGGATAGCGCCGATGTCGTCACTGTGACGTCACAAATTTTACTGCATTTTTGTTAGGTCAGCAGTTGCTGTGCGACTCCACCTGACCGTTAGTACCGCAAGTACGTGCGCAAGCAATTTGCTTAATCACTTAATTTTATTTCGTCAATCTATAGTGACAGAAATGCCACCGCATTTCCAACCAGTAGCCAAAAGCTAGTTGATGGTGCGATCAAAACGTGACACACTGGCAACCTGTTTCCTTGTGTCAACAAACATAAATGCTATAAGCAGGTTATGAAAAAGCATCACCAATCAGAACATTTGTCTTCTCTTATAATAAACAACAATGTTGCGAAAGTAAAGTAATTTACAAAATAGAGCACATTTACGCATCAACAAAGACTCACTACTACGTGATAACACTGTAAATGTGCACACGAAAGACATAAAAAAAAATTAAAAGAAGATGGTAACGCTGGCGTGGTAATGGTAATTAAAAAGCATTCCTCTATAATACTGATGAAGTTATATTCTTGAGAAGTTAGACGTTGCTGTAGTAAAATTAAGATGAAGACATTACGATCACACGAACAGGATAGTAAAGCAGTAATTAAACGACAACAGGCTTTCGGTGAAGTCCTCCGTGCGCCTGTAGCCTATACTACGCTTTCACATCAACGCGTCGGGCAGATAGATGGCACTTTAGAATATGCCTCTGTTTTTCTGTCGGTGATCTGGAGGACGAAGACAGACTCGGAATGTAGACAAGAATGACGCATGATTGCCACGTGTTTCGTTTGGTGCCTCGTCTTTGCCCAGGTTTCCACAGCCACGACATACAGTATATAACATTATTTAACTAGCGACCGTATCACGACTACGAACAGAGCACACGAAAATATGGCGCGCATGTAAAATGTATTAGACCCTCGAAATACTCAGATACTCGAAAGCCTGCAGAAAAAGAATAAAGAAACAGCACTCTGAAATGCACTATCGTGACTTGAGAAACGCCATCTCTGTATTCTGCAGCGCAAACAAGGGCCGACTCGCTCACGTTCCGATGTAATGTCCAAGCCAGAAATTAGGAGAAAGAACTGACGCCACTAGCTCACGCGCCAACTGGTCTTCGCGGGAGAAAGGTCCAGTGGCGACCAAACTAAACTGCGACTGAGAGCCGAACGTGCTAACCTTGTTTGTGCATGAGCTAAACCTGTTCTTTATCCCTGCTTGTTTTGATTCGATTCACGGCCTGCCAGCGCCAAATTGAGATTTACTGGCAAGAGTGCAACAAGGTTCCTTCACTACGTGAGTCCCAATCCCGCCTGAAAGACATCGCGAGCTTTGGTGGCAACTGATTCTTCTTGGAAAACGAGGCGATCCCCTGTGGGCCTTCGCGGAGGAATCAATCACGGAAAGAGAGACGACGTGAACGAGGACGAACGCGGGGGGAGCAATCCACCCAAGCAGCACTCTATATGGCCACTGTAAAGCTCTCGTGTCACTGTTCAGTCATTTACTGTCACTGGTGGAGGGAAAAACAGGAAAGAAATCACGCCGTAGAAGACCCATACCTCCTAGACAAGGATTTAGTGCCTGCAGTCGCTTTTAATCGCTTGTGTTCTTTTTGTGCTTTAGGACGCAAGGCGTTTTAAAAAGAATGTTAACATGTAGACTAACTTTCCGCGTATTTTCGTGTCGCCTCCACCCATTGGTTTCATTAAGCAAATGAGAGGCTGCAACGAGTGCATTCTAAAATTTGTGCTGAAAGAAAGTAAATTATAGGTAAATATCTACTTCAAGGACAGGGGAGGCTTGGGCTAAGCGTCGAAACTACAGTGGGATTCAGAACGCTAATGGCAGACTTCTGTCATTAAATAACGAAGCGGGAAAGAGCGGCGTGAAGAAAAAAAATAGAGGGCAACAGTACCTTGAGGTTTCTGGGCTCCTAGCCATTCAGGATGGGCGAACTCGGCCAGAAAATGTTCGGCCCCGGCTTGTAGATCTGAAGTGTGTTGCCTTGATTTATGAGAAGAGCCACAGTACCATGTTCCCGATAGCCTCAAACCTAACTCGGCGAGATACGTGGCAGTTCATCTCAACGAGCGGCACTTCCGCCACTAATGCGTACCGGGCAGCTTTTCGTGGGCGGATGACCGCGACAACGCTGCCGCTATGAAATCTTTATCGAACCCTCACCACACATTTAGCTTTGCGTCGAAGATCGCACTTTTCATTGTCATGACAGTGCAGACTTCCGCAGTTTCTACATGTGCGGCAATAGTTCAGATTATTGATTATTGATTATCAGAAATACTTGGAAACGCTATCACTTCTATCTGCGGCACTAGCTTCCCGCATTGCGGAAACGCAAGAGCCCATGGTAATGCGACAAAATTGGCTAGGTTTTTGGTAGAGGTCTGCTCCGCATCACCCTAAGTTTGGTCCCAACCTACCCACCGCGCTTCCTCGTGGTCGCTCGCGCCGATTGCTCAAGACAGTTGCAACGAAACGAAAAAAAATTTGCCAAGAACACTCATGACTGCTTGCGTGTGGGAAGGCGAAAGCAGTATGCTGTTTGTAGACTACTCCATAGAGGTAATGACTGCGTCACCCTCACCGCAGTACGCCGTATACAGGCGGGCTCGTCAGCCGGTGGCCCAGTAGTCTGTTTCGCAAGTCATGTCTCGAGATCAGGTTGATTGATTCGTGGCTTTTAGGTCTCAAAGCAACACCGGACAGTGGAGAGCGTCGAAGTCACCTGGACTACCTTCGGTTCCTCAACGTGCACGAAAATAGCGCTGCACGAGTGTGTTTCGCATTTCACCACCCTAAGAAATGCAGCCACTGGGGCCGCAAATCGATCCTGTAAACCCCGTGCTCAGGAGAAGAGCATGATATATCCCCGCAGTACCGCGGTGGTTACTCTTGCGTTCAGTACACTCAGTACTTGCATGTTTATTTTGCTGCTGAGTACGATTTTACAGCGGAGAGCACGCAACTGCAGTGAGGTGCGGCGGCCTAGTGTAATGCACTCTATTATAGTATTTGTTTCTCATTTTCCGAAACAAGCCAATGCGATTAACATGTGAGAATTCTTTTTTGTTTAAAGTTATTATTACAAAAAAGGCAAGCTGTGACAAAAGCACTTAAAGTAAAACCATCGAAGCTGTAATTGGATTAACGTAGCGAAATTCTGTGTGCTTCAGAGGCCCGAGTTAAATTAAGTAGCTGTCTTTAAGCGTAAATACTCGATAAAGAGAAAAAAATAAGAAAGCAATAGAACGGTGGATAATCCTTGTCAGCTGAAGGAACGCCTATGCTCCACGGGGGTGTTATTCCGTTTTTTTTTTTTTTCAGACGACAATGACTTTTTCGTAAGCCGCTTTCGAATGCAGTTTTCAACACTTAGAGGACTAGCGTATAGTGCGCGCATAAGGCTCTTTGGTTTCCGGAAACGAATTTGTCTCGTATCGCACCCGCTGTTGTGGTTAATCCTTTAAACCAGTTCAGTAATCTGGATAAGCCTCAGACACTGTCGCTCGTCCCAGCTACTCTGACAGAATGCATTTCACCGCATCCCTCGAGCGGAACGTCTTTATCGGCGTGTCTGTCTGAACCCGACCGCCTCAGCTTGCACTCCTACAATTTGGTAGGAGGGCAGGTGATACTATCTGCAACAACTAAAGAAAGAACACATACACGCAAGCTTGAATTTTTCGTATAGTAGACAGTCTAAAATATGAGCTTTACCTGAAACTTCGTTGCGCAAGATGTGAGAACAAGAGCCAAAGAAAGCACACAGAGAACTGCTCTAGCTTACGCAAGAATCATATGAGAGAATCTTTTGTTGTTTTCTGGAATTGTAATTTTCTGTTTAGGTGTAGTTACTTCATTTCGTTGTCTGCCTGTGCCTGATTGAATGACAGTCAAGCCCTTGTATGGACCCACACACTTTTGTCTAGTGTGTCTGAACGGTAAACGGCGAAGTGAAAGTTGCGTTTAGTTTTCGGCATTTGAACACCTTTTGATAGCGTGCCAAATATTGCCATCACCAGCCAGACATGCACCTCTGAATCACGTAGCATTTATGCTAGTACCTTGAACATTTCCGCTCGTGTATTATTAGAATTTAATAACAAATTTTAAGGATAAATTAAGAAGGTGGCCCAGAGGGTGCTGTAGAAATAACGGCAATTTGGCACGAGAATGTGAAGCTTGTAGCTGCAAAGAGACGATCCAGCCCCTTCTATGCGATTGTCCACGTTTCAGTGTGCATAGAAAGGTCCTCTGCACCACACTCGAGAAGCTTGATAGCCATCCCCTTAAGAAAAACAGAACCCCTGGGCCCTGGTGGCAGCCGACATCAGTCAGAGTAGCTATAGAAGAGCTACAGTGTTTCTCAAAAGCATTGAAATTGATTGTAAAGCAAAAACTGCCACCAGTTAGCTTAACTGTGTTTCTGCGGACATGTTTCCTTCATATCTTCTCTCCTTGTCTCCTCATCTTTCCTCCCCTTTTCCCATCCTCCACTGCAGAGAAGCCAACCTGACACTCAGTCTAGTTAACCTCTGAGCCCTTCATTTCTCTTTTCTTTTTCTCCTGCCAATTTTCTACGGAAAGAAGAGGGCATTCACTTTTTACAACTGTTGCGTGCCCCTGTTATAAATATTTGGAACTCATTTTCCAACGCGAGAATCAATGAGGTTGTAGGACTTTCCTGCTGTTCATCTCACCTCAAAAGCAAAGTTCGGACGTCCTCCCAGCGGGGTTCTTGCGATTGGTTTTTACATCGAGAAATAAGGCCATGTCTGTGGTAACACGAGTACAATGGCGGCTTGGCACGTTACTGGCTTTAATTGGCGTTGCTTCAGGCAGCGTACCCGAGCATGCGCTCGTCATCGTTGATGGCGGCTCACACCTTGGAACAGTCGAAACCGCCACTGACTTGCAGAAGCGCACAAATAGGTCGAAGGCTTAATTTAAACAAATGCAATGGCGCGAAATAAACTAAGACATAAAAACAGATGTCCCTCGTTTTAGGAATCTTCCTGAAGACGGATAGATTGTACATTATGAGGCTTAGACACGCTTGAGGTGTACACTTATTTGTTATTGTGCTCCAGTCATGTGGCATAAATAAGCCACTACAAGGCGAAGATTCAGTACTATTGAAAAACGCCTAAGGACGCAGAGAGGAAAATTATGAAAGCTTCTGACCCATTTGGCTACCCTTTGCTCTCGGATCTCACGTCTAGAGACTATTGAAGCGCTCATTGGCGTTCACAAACGAACAAACGCATCAGATCGCATTCATAATTTTTTCCCTAGTTCTAAATGCATTTTCCGCGATCCGCGCTGATCACGAGTGGGCTATAGAGAAACCTCAGAGTTTCAGTTTTGATTCCTTATTTCTAAGCCGCAGCGAGGCACCTAATTCAGCGCTACTTCACGACAACCCCTCAAGGGAATTGTCGCGACAAAACGCTGCATCGATGTCAACTAGCTGACGGACCGAGTTAGGCAGCACCGCTAAAACGAAACATCGGGCCGATGATCTACGAAGCAAACAAGGAATGCTGTGAACGTGCTATTCATGCCCACTAAGACCATAGCAAGTGCGTCCGACTGGCACACCCCCCATCATTCATAAATAGCAGAGAAGAAGACAACCCATTCGCGCTGTGTCATCTCTTCTTGTTTGTGCCCGTTCTTCAGATTGCTACGTGGTGAACGTAATCCAATTCGCCCGATTCTGTGTTCTCGAGTGCCTCTTTATGGTTGCTTCCGTTGCTCTTGTAGCTCTCGCTAGCCACATCGCTCGCGTTCGCTTAGTTAGTTTCAAAATATCAAATCACCCTATTACTTTCCCGCCAAAGTCAAGTAGTCAAAGTGTTGATAATCAACTTCACAAGTATTGCACAAGGTTCAACCACAAATCGCCCCTTTAAATTACAGGAAATTGCTTGTATCGTGGTGAGCAAGTCATTGAGGGCGCAGTAGAATGCGAACAAACTTTTAAAATTCTCTATTTCAAAAGTTGGCATAAGGTTAGATCAGAGCTTGTAATAAGTTGCCCTCTACCGTTATGCATGAAGATAAACTCTAATGATTTTAGTGTAAGCGGCACTTTTGCGTATTTGGACCACACGTTTGGTACGTAGGGCCCTCTTTTAGCAATAGATTAGGATTGAAAAGTCCGCTTATCATTCAGTTAGCGTCTTGGACAGACGTGAAGTGAGCTCTGCGCTGCGGCGTTGTTATCTTAATTTGTTTATTCTCACTTATTTTCCATTCATTTATATGTTTTAGTATTACTACCATTTCTTTAGTTTTTTCCAATATACAATTTAGAATTGGAGCAGCTGAGGTACTCTCTACCTCAATCTCGCTGCAGCAACCCGTGTATAACAGAACAGAAGAGAACGTGGCAGATCTGATGATCACCACACAATGCGGTTGTTTACAGTCACCACATGCATATGCACACCAATGACACATTAGGCAATCTTCAGTCGCTTGCTTGAGAGCAATTTCTTAGCGCATGAAAGTTTCTTCGCATTTAATGGCCTATCCTATGTCCTGATATATGCTTTAGATCGTAAAACACTATGTACACATGCTGCTGGTTTGTATGAATAAATT
Organism: Dermacentor variabilis; assembly: GCF_050947875.1. Lineage (NCBI taxonomy): Eukaryota > Metazoa > Arthropoda > Arachnida > Ixodida > Ixodidae > Dermacentor > Dermacentor variabilis. The sequence goes on from NC_134572.1 coordinate 102,953,459, forward strand.
TCTGAAAGTGTCAATAGTGAGATTCTTAAATCATCAATGACACTCGGGCTTATTGCAACCAGGCACGTACCCAAGGTGGGGGGGCCGGGGGGGCCCGCCTTCCCCCCCCCCCGAAATTAAGTGGCATACCCCCCCCCCCCCCCATATCCGCCCACGTCACCACAACTCACACACATTCCTGAAACGCTGTCAAATAAATCTACTTGCCGGTCAACATTCTGCTGCCTTTTACAGCGACAGCAGTCTATGTCTAACTTCCGTAGTTTTTTTCGGCCTCCGTTAACAGAAACAATAATTATGTGGGCCGATCCTGGTGATCGTTAAAAAGGGGTCCAAGATCAATGGCCCATACGCCTGTGGACTCGGGAACCTATAACGCGCGCTTCCGAATCTTCGGGATGGGCCCACATATGGATAGTGCTTAACGCCTGCTTCACCTCCGCCGCGGGTGGGCCCGGTATTGCAACATATTCGGGATCGGCCTACGTGTGGGGAGTTCTTAATGCCTGCTTGAAATTGCACTATCTTCAGGCCGACCCGCAGCGGAGGTAAAACACTTTGCTTTTCGTTTGAGAGCTTTGACTGTCGTCAGCTTTCGCTGCCATTCCGTCTCACGGAGTCGAATGGTTGTCAGATGTTTCACTCCTTTTGGATGGCGATAGTTATCGGCATCTCCTGGGGTGTGGAGGCCAGTTTTCTCATCGATGCGGTGCCCGTGCGATTAACTCAAGATGAATTCAGTTAACCGCCTGCAATACTTAGGTGCAGCAGGCAGGGCTTAGTCTATAGTTTAATTATTTTTATTTTTCAATAATTTTGATTGCCCAACACAATCTTTATGTCCCCATCTATTCAAGACATTATCAGTTGATATTATGAATTATTGTAATTTATGCATCATTTTTCAGTAAATCTCGCAGCCATCCGTTCGTTTGGCCCTGGTTTCCACGGTGGTAGACTCTCCCCACTTTTTTACAATACGAAATTAATTGACTACGGTCCTTTTATTTATCTTTCTAATTTGGCAGCCTGGCAATACTTAGGTGCAGCAGGCAGGGCTTAGTTTTTGTTTTAATTATTTTTATTTGTCATTATTTTTATTACCAAAAACAATTTTTATGTCCCCATCTATTACAGCAGACAGGGCGTAGTTTATTGTTTTAATTATAATATTTTATTTATATTTCCAACATAATTTTTATGTCACCATCTATTCAACGATCACGCGCATCGCTGTTGCTTCGTTAGTCCAACCTCTTTGTTTAGACTGATCCAGGGGCCAGGAAAGAAACTCGGTTCATAATGAGCTGGTGTGTATGTTCATGGAATGAGTTGCGGCAGGAGGAAACGCCAGTTGCGTTTAAGTTATCCTTTTGCTTGATTATTTCTTTGAGTAATGGCTCTCCGCAAAGCTAGCAGATCCTCGGAACCATATACCCGCGATATGGGTTAGATAAGGTGGAAAATAGTATATAGCGAAGCAGCGTCCATCATCAGACCCTCCCTTAACCTTTCAACCCATAAGTAATATGACTGTCACCCCTACCTCGTCTTGTTTTCCCGCATTGTACAGCACTTTTCGCGCAAAATTGGCAACTGGAAACAAGAGTCGCAAGGAGATGAGAAATTAAGCGATCTACTAAGCGAGAAAGGCAAGGCAACAGCCAAACAGGGAGGAAAAGCAAAACTTGTTTGTGAAAGTATTGATGAATCAACTTCTGTATTTAAAAAGGAAGTAAAGAAAACGCTGCCGGAAGTGGAGAATAATTTCATGTGTTTTGAATGCCTCTTCTACTGTTATCAATCCAGCCCCTGAAGTAGCCACTTCCCTGCTGTGCTAATGAGAGTGTTTTTCTAACCTTCCGTGGTGGGCGCAGTACGTCTAGAACCGTAGCGTCCTGTGCTATACGCGGTTGTACAGGACCGGTGATCAGGCATCGTTACGCAACTTCCCAAATAACAACAGGAGTCGGTTTTGGCATTTGGTAGAGCAATAAAAGAAGAACCCAAAAGAAGTGTGGTTGTTCCGAAAATATACATTTCGCAATAATTCTTCCAGAGATCAATCACAGAACGCTACTAGAAATCTCTATTTTGCACTTCTTCTGGTTAACTTGTTCTTGGCAAGGTTCTTCCTGCGCATCTTTCATGCCCAAGTCCATTTGATGTGGTTTTCCAAGTAAAGAAGAGGTGTACCTCACAGGCGTACCTGTGAGATACCCGTTATTTCTATTCTCTTTCGCGGTTTTAGGCGTCTTTATGGCGAATGGTGGGCATTATTCACATTTGTACGAGTAAAGATACCCTCCCCCTCATTTGCATAGACAAGTTACCTTGGGTTGCTCCCTCACCCCCCCCCCCCCCAGAAAAAAAATCCTGCGTACGTGCCTGATTGCAACTCTCACAGAAATCCATATTAGCGGTGAAGTACGCGGCAACATGACAGAATGGCGTTCAACGTATTCCAAGGCAGCAGGACGAGGTGGCGAGAGACAAATCGAGGCATGTAGTTCGGCGTTTCCATGGTCGTGAAAATGTTGCAAGCCAATGTTGCTGCAACACTTGCGCGGATTCATCGAACCACAACGTCCTCGTATCGGCAGAGGCCCCGCGTTCTGTACACTCCTAGAGCAGTTATCATTAGGTGTATGGGGGGTGGGGTGGAAAGGATTTCGTTTCGTGCAGGCCATGTTTGCGATGGACGTTTTGGGAGTAGTAGTAGAAGGTCAGCAGCCAGAAGGGACGGTGTCAGACTGCACCTTCCATCCTGAATGTGTTCTGGAGAAGAATGATATTGGGTCATTGTAGCTACGCGCAACTCTTGCAAAAATGATAAGACGACATAAAAAAAAGAAACAACGGCAATGAAAAATGACGCTCGGTTCTACTGAAGTGATTGTTTTTATTCTCCGCACGTAGCGCAGGTGGCGCTGCATAACGCTTCAACTCCACGCTGCAGCTTCGCGTAATGTCTTGTAAGTTGTTGCCGTCGTATTTTGTACATTCGCACCCATTATGCACACGAGGGCACTCACAGTCAGCGGAAAGCGCCTTCAGACGAAGTCTACAATGTCACAAATTCCACAGATGTCTGAATAAAGCTCCTTAAAACTTGCATCACCAACTGAAAATAAAAGAAGAGAAGAGCGGTAAGATAATCTCAAGAAATGTCCTCACCATTGTAAAGTAGTACCAACATTATAATCTCATAACAGCCAGGGATAGGTAATGCCACTGACAGCGGAGAGCAAAGAAGTCAACGGCAATCACAACTCGCACTGCTACGGGCACGTTTCATGAACGATCCGAGAAGCTAAACTTAGATCACCTACCTTGCGGACAACAGCGTCGGAGGCCATAATAAAGATTTGCGGATCGGCCAGCATACAACCATGTGGGTCCCGGGGTGAACTGATGGCCAAACGTAAACTAAGGCACGAGCGGATACCAGGTGACTGAAAAAAAAAGAAGAACGGCGAAGCGGCTTGAACTTTTCTGAACCTCGTCCATAAGCGCTCTACTTCGCAGGATACTATGATGGAAAAACACGTATTTAGAAACGAAGGCAACATATGCGGCTGAGAACGCAATAAACTGCAGACAAATTTTTTTTTATCAAGTGTGGCAATTATTGCAGGAGTAATGATAACCAGGAGCGATATTTCTCGCTGGTTTTTGAACAATCGTGAACAAACGGAAAGGTTTCATCAAACAAAACGCAATTGTCAATTAATCTGTTTTATTTATTATATATGCTCTAAAACAAAAAAAAGCATTGAACCGTGGATAGTTTATCAATTCCTTAAAGATGGTAAAACAAAGAAATATATACAATCGTGTGAAGGAAAGACAAATGGAATGTAAGAAGAGTAGGAGACAAATGAAAGCCTACATGCACCGCTCTTGGTCAGATTTCATCACTCATCACAAGCTAACTTGAGACTTCATTTATTTAATGGATTTATTTGTTTATGCATTTATTTATTAATTCATTTATTTACTTCCTCATTTGACTATACTGCCAGCTGCATCTTGGCAGCCAAAAACAGGAATGGTAAATGACATAACAAAAAGAAAGCGGAGAGCTTTCACAAAGCAAACTGTCGTGAGATGATTAAAAAGAAATAAGACAAACATACTTATTTGTAGCAATATGCATTTTTCCACAGAACAACAGCACCGAATACAAAGGACGGATATTCAATAAAACAAACCACAAAGTGCATCACTGACGTGGTGATAATTGAAAAGATAGCACTTATTAGAATCGGTACGAAAGAAACTTCGCGCTTCACTCATAAGCGCCTTCGATTTGCAAGAAACCTAGCTTTGATGCCCCACCTGTTCTGTCTGCCTCCATCCAGCATGTCCTGGGCAGGTTTGAAAGGAGTGGCTCTATGCTGAAGACGGGATAAGGTGGAGGGACAGTAGCACGGGCAGTGTTGTCATGAAGGCAGTGAAAAAGCGGTTGAATGCAACGGTGGCTTGGCAGCTCATCTCTGGGGAAGAAAGAAAAGGAGGGATCGGAAATGAAATAAATTTTTCTTTGTACACATTGAACATATGCAAGAAAAGAAACCAACAAAAGATATGCTGTCTAGTAGGTTTGTTCTTGAGAAAGCTATTTTTATGAGCTCTTTGTACAGGGAGACGTTGGTAGATTGCTCATTTGCCAAATAGGAGCCACTTTGACCCGTCGAAATCACGTTCCCGAGGGCACGGAAAAAATCAGCGCTTAGGGATTGTCAACGCTTGACAGCGTATTTATTGCTCGATCTAGAGTACGCCGGCGCTTATGGTCGGGTCTGCTACGGCCTGCATATGTTTCACATAGCTTCATATATTTATCTCGAATGCACATGAGCTATAATATACAAGCCTCCTTTAAGCTCACTAGGAATACCATTATTCTGAGGTGGACGGTCATTTTCGGAGACGCACAATGCAGGCAGCTTTAGTACTCGTGTGACCTCGGATGCATGTGCGTTTGGCCTATTTGCTATCTGCATTAGGACTGTCCCTAAACATAATCACTGTCCGGCAGCGCGAAGCAATACACACAAGTTACACACGTAACTTGATCTGTAATTGTTGATGTTTGGTGCAATGTCTTCCCATATGCGCAGTCCAATATAAATTGAACACTGCAGGCAACTTCCTCTCTCTATTGCCGACTTTCATCCAGCCATGTCGATTTTTATGTCGACCACATGGCACCACCTACCTCGTCTCTCGATCAACGTGAGCCTGTAACACGCGTGGCCTGAGCACAGGTTACACGTTAGTCTGACCGCTACTGTATGCATCCGAGACGCTTTACTCTAGTGGAGGAGCCTACCGCAGATGATGTTCTTTAAGGGCCTTCCAGCTGCTGTAGTATGGTGCCTCCTTGAATAGGTAAATAGCGGCGCCGGCACCACCCAGGCGCCATTGTGACAGACCAGCTCCCGGGGACCCCGCAGTTCGAACCCTTCGAGGCAGTAGTAACGCGTCAGCGATCCCTCGGCCGGCGTGCGCCAGCAAGTCTCCTCGCCGCTGACATTGTAGTAGCCGTTCACGATCTCCGGAGGGTCAGGCGAGCACCCTGAATCTGCGTATACGAGAAAATTAACATCCTAGTGCGTTAGAGAACATGTTCGCGGCTCTATAACGAACGCTGCAAGGACGTTGTGGCTGCGAATGGGAACAAGAATCGAACACATATTATAATGTGTAGTGAATACGTAGAACTCTATCCAACGTGCTTCGCAAGCTGTCCTGGTTCCTGCAATATGGCCGAAACTCACATTCGTAATGATTAATTATATGTTCGTTAGTAAACAGGAGAGCCAGAATACTCAGAAAATTTCTCTACGGAATCCTTTTCCGTTGTAGTAAAAAATAAGCGATGCACATTCAGGCAAGCGCAACTAACCTCCGAATAGTTTATGCGAGATTCCAGTTCGCCAGTCCGTCCCAAGCACAATGACGTGGCAACGGAAGGTCAGGTTACGGAAGGCGAGCCAGTCTTGCACGTGGAACACGCGATGCAGTCGCACTTCGTACGTCGAGTTGGCCGCTGTCTTTAGGCGGTCGAATGGCATTGTGTTCAAGTACACTCCAGTCTGATCATTGTAGACGCCGCACGCTGGGGAAGGCTTGGGGAACATGCCACCGCAGTCTAGTTCCACAGTCTCAGTGCACGACACGCGGTCCGAGAACGTAGTCCAGCTGTCTTCCTTGCAGGAGTCTGCGGTATAAGCGAGGTGCGGACAACACCAGGAATACACATGTGCGTATGCGTGTATGTGCGTGTAAAGAATATATATGATCTCACAACACAGGGGCTTAAGAAGACATCGGGGTACAAATATCAACGATTGTCAGGACAGCAGATTGATGGTCAGGTATCATATTCATAAAGGTACGCTTAATGTGTTGAAGTATACGCAAAATCATAAGCACCCGTAGTGCTGCCTGATATATTATTGAATGTGTTCGGTCAATGAAGAACAGCATGAACTGGAGAAACTTTGCGAGTTTGGCCCTTAGATTTTTGACACTTAAGTAAGATGCATACAGAAAAGTAATAATGAAAATACTTGCATTCAGCACGGTAGATTTCAGCAACGTGTTTCAAAAGTAAACGATGACTGAACTACCCGCCGTGGTGCTGTAGTGACTTTGGCGTTGTGGTGATAAGCCCAAGCATCCGGGATCAAATCCTGGCCGGGGTGGCCACATTTTTGGTAGGGGCGAAATGCAAAAAACACCTGTGTACCGTGCATTGAGTGATCGTTAAAGCCCCGAAAGTGGCCAAAGGTAATTCCGACACCCCCGCTATGGCGTGCTTCGTGATCATATCATAGTTTTGGCGAGTAAAACCACAGAAATTATTGAATGAACGAAAATGGAGTAAGCCTTAGCGCACAGTAGGGGCTCTATAACGTAAAACTATTCCAATATGTTTTTATTCCAATCTCCTGACGTCATGTTTGCGTAACCGCCGACGCAAGCATAGGGCGATCGATCGCCCGCAGGGCGGTCTCAACAGACCAATCAAGCGCTCTCCTCGTTCATAGGAAGTAACTTTTGTTTGCTTCAAAAACGAATAACATCGTCTACACTGATGCGGCTTGTCGTATCTAATTGGCTGGCAATAGGTGGGCAGCACGCTCAAGTGGAGAGGTATTCAATGGGGCCTAGCCAGTGCACTGAAAATCGATAACCAGGTGAAGAGGGTGGTGCCAGCGTCTACGATTGGCCCACTTTCCTTTACTTAGTTTGCGGTGACTGGTCGAAAATCGCGGCGGCATGCAACGAAAGCTTAAGAATGACGGTAAAAGGGATCCTAAGCAAAGAGGAGTTGGAAGAACAAGGTCGTAAACGTACCGAAAGTGCTCTAAAACGTTACACGGCCACGCAAAAAGTTTCATAATACGCAAATAAACCCATGCTTTCCGGCTGGTGCGAGTAGCCGGTGCCTGCGCTATCGGTGGCAGCCATCTTTTATTTCTTTCAGAACAAGGCAGCCTGCGGCTATTCAGAAAAAAAGTCAGTTCTGTTAGGCATATTAATGCATCTTTAACGTGTACACGTCACTTTGACGCGGGGAGTATTCGCAGTTTTCTGACGTAGCGTGTCAGGAAGGTGAAGTGCGTGCAGCCCGAAAACTTTTGACCAATAGCCGATGTCAATCGCGAATAGGCATTGAATCAGAAATAACTATTTTTGTTTCGTTCGGTCAAATCATGCATAATCAGTGTGTACACGCCTCATCAAATGGGAGCTATCGCGGTTTTTTGCGACGTCGCGTGACAGGTGAAGTGGGGGTGGTCCAAAAAAGTTTTTGACCATTGGCCGAGGGCTGATTGCAGAACTGGAATAGAAAAGTTTGGAATAGTTTTACGTTATAGCGCCATATGATACTGTTCTAGGCGACTGACTCAAGAATCAAGAAGACGTTTGTTTGTAAGGTGACTATTTATTTGAACACGGAATGCGTAATTACGTAGACGCTCGCGTCTACACGGGGCACGAGCGGCTGGCAGGTTTCGGCATGGGCTAGCGTTCCGAAAGGGATTAAAAAGAATGCTACGCTAAGAGATCGAGTATCGGTTTTTTCTCTCCCTTGAGAGCCCGATACGTTACCGGTATACGTGGTCCCTGGTCGCCACAGCTTCAACGAAACTTTCAGACCTCTTGTATCCTATTAGCATGAACAGAGCTGTGATACACGACGTTCAAGGGATATGCAGGAAGCAAGGAAAAAAGTTTAAAGAACGAACAAAAAGACGTCAAATATCTACACGTAGGAATGACCTACAACCAATATTACACAAACAGTGAGTTTCATAGATGTCATATTCACCGCTAAACTTGTGCCCTGCTGCATCGGCTGAATTACCACATAACATTTTAAAATGTTGTGCAAACTTTGTATAACTCAAATGTAACTTTGTTTGTGATAAAACCGACCTCCTATAGAAGATTTGAAGGCAGCAATGGTCAGCTTCGAAGGCGCAGGCTTATTCAAGGTACTTCTCGCGGTGTTATTAACAGATCCCTGAATTAGAAAGGAACAGAGCCGACTAAGAAGATCACGAGAGCGAGAACGACACAGGACCTGCGTCATCCTGTGTCGTTCCCCCTCTCGTGGTCGTCTTAGTTGCCGCTGTACCTTCCTAATTCATCTACGCACTATCTAGCCCAAATGAATGTTGTTCTGAGCTATGTTAACAGACTCTTCATCATTCGGCATTGTATTTCCGTGGGGCTTGTTCGGGCTCGCACCTTGACTAGGCGCGGAGCTTCGTAGCCCTGACAGTAGACTTCGGCAAAGCACTTATTATTAATTGCACCAACAGCATTGCCTTTTCCCGCTTTCTAGGCCTCCATAGTGACAACACGTGTGATTGGGCCGAATTCGAAGACGTGTGCTGCTTACGAATCCCAAATTGTGACTGCGTGACATTGGGTGACTCAGTGCACTGCGTGATTTATATGTCTGCGCGTGGGAAACTGACACTCTACTGGGCTATGTAGTGACGTGAGATTCTGTGGCAGGTCCCACAGAATAGTGCAATCTTCACATACTGTTGACACGTGTAATTATTTATCTTTATCGGGTGACCACGTTTCGCCGCCTGACAAATGTTGTCGCACAGCGCAGGACGCGCCTGCACGCATCGGAATTTTCCCGAATTTTCTATCCGCTGTCTGTTGTCGCCGAACCTTGAGTAATCTGATTTTATGAATGCGCGACGTGAATGGTGTAGAACTTTCTGGAAGAGCGCAGGCACCAGTGATTACTCTGGAACCTTCGATGAGTGATGTACAAAAGCCGACGCACTTGACTCACTGATCAGATTTTCGACGACCACCGACTGTGTTCGCCGCTATTCCTGTGCTTTAAGTGTAGCCTGTTTTTGAGGGCACAGGTTCACCCAATAAAACACTAGTTTCGCCATTCACAATTTTCTGCTTTCTTCACCGTCACTACCACGGGACAATATCGCCATTTGATGTATAAGCTAGCTTCGGAATGTTTAATTATGCGAGAGAGCAAGGCACGAAAAAATTCGATTTCATCTGCCGCACTTTAAGACATGTTAAAGCTTGCTTATGTCATCAATGAGCGCAATTAGGCGCACATTCGCGCGATGCGATTTATTAAACTCTGAAATAAAAACGCTAAGGTTTTCCACGGACTTCTTGAACATATTGTACTTGTTTACGCCCTCTCCACTAGTACAGGGTTGTGACTATGCGCTCGCTCCCATCACCGCAGTTCCTCAACAGTGAACTCGATAAGTGAGCGAAGTAGCTCGAAGCTTCCCACAGAGGGCTCACCGACGATAACTGTGAGGAAGAGGTCGTTCTGTGACACGCCCACGTCCGTCTCCACCCTGCACGTGTAGTTTCCCTGCATGGACATGTCGGCGTTGAGGATTGTGATGAAGGAAGGGGAGCGGTTGCTCAGGTCGACGCGCTTGTCGAACAGGTTGCGCGCCAGCGGACGGCGCCCCTTGCGCCACACGTAGACCTCGGCGCCGTCCTTGAACCAGAGGACGCGCCGCAGGTCCTCGCCCGGCGACAGCACGAAGAAGCAGAGCAGCGTGGCGCCCTCGCCCTGAAGCACGTACTGCGTCTTGTTGCTGTCCGACAGGAGCCGCACCTCGGTGACCACGATGCCCAGCACACCTGCGTCGATCATGTCAGACACAATGCCTTTTATGTAGCACATTTACTTTGTATCATTAGTTCATCTCACCAACAGTACACGCACTGTAGATTTAGCTCAAAAGTCGGAAAGGGCATTGATAGACACTGCAGGCATTTGCAACATTACTGATAAATCAATCGCCCTTTGTGTGCACCGATAAATACTGGTGGAAAAAAAATTACTTTGGGGACGGAGTTGTAGGAATGACGTTACATCGCCTGTAATTACGTTGTCTGATGTGCAACAAATTATGTAGCTCGCATTGGTGTCATGGCAACTCAAGAAAACTCTTTGCTCGTAAATACTTCCGACACTTAATTGACAAAGGAGCCATTGGTGCGACTCTGCGACAGCTCGACAGCCATCTCCGTGAATTCTCACCGCGCTGTTATCGAGAGCACTCATTATGGGTTTAATACAGACAGTAAAGAGGGCCTCACGCCAAGTTCAACAATGATGAAATGTAAATGGCGTTATGGATGACGTACGTATCAAAGGCGACCACCACAACAAGTGTTGACAGCGTATGCGCACTTAGAAAATCACGCTGCTGAGCTTAATGTGAGCGTACCTACGCCCTCTCCGCCCCAGAAGAAAGGAAAAATGAAGGAAGTCGTTCGGCAAACGCGAATTTGTTAAACATGAGGCCAATTCTTGTTGCAATGTGGAAGCTAAAAATGAATAGAACACCTTTTCACTGCCGGGCGATGTCATACAGGGCGACATGCGGTTATTTTGCAAAAATATACAAGTTTACTTTGATAGAAGGCACATATATATCGCAGGTTGTTGGTAGTACAGAGAAAAAGGTACGAGAGAATAAAGATTACATATATCAGAATTATAGATCAAGTACTCCTCATCAAACCTCGGCCCTCAGTCCCCAGCAGCTGCGAAGCAACTGACCACGGCGGCGGTCAGTCCTGCGACACAGCAGAGGGTGCTAAGAATCCCTGGCTTCGGAAAGCCCGCCTTTGGAACATGAACCTGGCAACGTTTAATGCTAGAACGTTATCTATTGAGGCGAGTCTAGCAGTGCTATTGTAGGAATTAAAGGGCAGTAAATGGGATATAATAGGGCTCAGTGAAGTTAGGAGACCAAAGGAAGCATATACAGTGCTAAAAAGCGGGCACGTCCTGTGCTACCGGGGCTTAGCGGAGAGACGAGAACTAGGAGTGGGATTCCTGATTAATAAGAATATAGCTGGTAACATACAGGAATTCTACAGCATTAACGAGAGGGTGGCAGGTCTTGTTGTGAAACTTAATAAGAGGTACAAAATGAAGGTTGTACAGGTCTACGCCCCTACATCCAGTCATGATGACCAGGAAGTCGAAAGCTTCTATGAAGACGTGGAATCGGCGATGGGTAAAGTCAAAACAAAATACACTATACTGATAGGCAACTTCAATGCCAAGGTAGGCAAGAACTAGGCTGGACACAAGGCAGTGGGGGAATGGGGCATACCAGGGAATACCAGGGGAGAGTTATTAGTAGAATTTGCGGAACAGAATAATATGCGGATAATGAATACCTTCTTCCGCAAGCGGGATAGCCGAAAGTGGACGTGGAGGAGTCCAAACGGCGAGACTAGAAATGAAATGGACTTCATACTTTGCGCTAGCCCTGGCATCATACAAGATGTGGACGTGCTCGGCACGGTGCGCTGCAGTGACCGTAGGATGGTAAGAACTCGAATTAGCCTAGACCTGAGGAGGGAATGGAACAAACAGGTACATAAGAAGCCGATCAATGAGTTAGCGGTAAGAGGGAAAATAGAGGAATTCCAGATCAAGCTACAGAACAGGTATTCGTCTTTAACTCAGAAAGAGGAGCTTAGTGTTGAAGAAATGAACGACAATCTTGTGGGCATCATTAAGGAGTGTGCAATAGAAGTCGGTGGTAACTCCATTAGACAGGATACCAGTAAGCTATCGCAGGAGACGAAATATCTGAGCAAGAAACGCTAATGTATGAAAGCCTGTAACCCTCCAGCTAGAATAGAACTGGCAGAACTTTCGAAGTTAATGAACAAGCGTAAGACAGCTGACATAAGGAAGTATAATATGGATAGAATTGAACATGCTGTCAGGAACATGTATGCGTTAAGAGACAAAGCCGCCAATATCATTACTAATATGGATGAGATAGTTGAAGTGGCTGAGGAGTTCAATAGAGATTTATACAGTACCAGTGGAACCCACGACGATAATGGAAGAGCGAATAGTCTAGAGGAATTTGAAATCCTACAGGTAACGCCGGAAGAAGTAAAGGAAGCCTCGGGAGCTATGCAAAGGGGGAAGGCAGCTGGGGAGGATCAGGTAACAGCAGATTTGTTGAAGGATGATGGGCAGATTGTTCTTGAGAAACTGGCCACCCTGTATAAGCAATGCCTCATGACTTCAAGCGTACCGGAATCTTGGAAAAACGCTAACATAATCCTAATCCATAAGAAAGAGGACGCCAGACTTGAAAAATTATAGACCGACCAGCTTAATGTCCATTGCATACAAAGTGTTTACTAAAATAATTGCAAATAGAATCAGGAACACCTCAGACTTCTGTCAAGCAAAGGACCAGGCAGGATCCCGTAAAGGCTACTCAACAATATACCACATTCACACTATCAATCAAGTGATAGAAAAATGTGCGGAATATAACAAACCTTTATATATAGCTTTCATTGATTACGAGATAGCGTTTCATTCAGTCGAAACCTCAGCAGTCATGGAGGCATTGCGGAATCAGGGTGTAGAAGAGCCGTATGTAAATATACTGAAAGAAATCTATAGCGGCTCCACAGCCACTGTAGTCCTCTATAAAGAAAGCAAGAAAATCCCAATAAAGAAAGGCGTCAGGCAGGGAGATACGATCTCTCCAATGCTATTCACAGCGTGTTTACAGGAGGTATTCAAATACCTGCATTGGGAAGAATTGGGGATAAGAGTTAATAGAGAATACCTTAGTAACTTGCGATTCGCTGATGATATTGCCTTGCTTAGTAACTCAGGGGACGAATTGAAATGCATGCTCACTGACCTGGAGAATTAAAGCAGAAGATTGGGTCTAAAAATTAATCTGCAGAGAACTAAAGTAATGCTTAACAGTCTCGGAAGAAAACAGCAGTTTACGATAGGTAGTGAGGCACTGGACGTGGTAAGGGAATACATCTACTTAGGACAGGTAGTGACTGCGGACCCAGATCATGAGACTGAAATATTCAGAAGAATAAGATTGGGCTGGGGTGCGTTTGGCAGGCATTCTCAGATCATGAACAGCAGGTTGCCATTATCCCTTAGGAGAAAAGTTTATGAAAGCTGTGTCTTACCAGTACTCACGTACGGGGCAGAAGCCTGGAGGCTTACGAATAGGGTTCTGCTTAAGTTGAGGACGACGCAACGAGCTATGGAAAGAAGAATTATGGGTGTAACGTTAAGGGATAAGAAAAGAGCTGATTGGGGTCAATGATATCTTGGTTGAAATCAAGAAAAAGAAATGGGCATGAGCACGACACGTCATGAGGAGGGAAGATAACCGCTGGTCATTAAGAGTTACGGAATGGATTCCAAGGGAAGGGAAGCGTGGCAGAGGGTGGCAGAAAGTTAGGTGGGCGGATGAGATTAAGAAGTTTGCAGGGACAACTCGGCCACAATTAGTAAATGACCAGGGTAGTTGGAGAAGTATGGGAGAGGCCTTTGACCTGCAGTGGGCGTAACCAGGCTGATGATGATGATGATGATGATGATGACGATGATGATGATGATGATGATGATGATGATGATGATGATGATGATGATGATGATGATGATGATGATGATGATGACGACGACTCATCCACTATAGACGAAAATCGGTCTTTTACTTCTTGAAGAGCACGAATTCAAGGCACACTACAAGTGTCCCGACACAAAGAAGAAAGATTATGACAAAGGCAAAAAAAAAACGTGCCATGTATTACGACATCCAAAAATCGCGAGGACTCGGAAGCGATGCAGATTCCCGCTTTTAGAACGCATGCCTCATACCGAAGGTCGCCAGAACAAGAAAAAAAGGTGCCTCGCGGCATTTCTTTAATTTCCTCAACCACACTATATAAGGGCTAACAGAATGTAGAAGTTCCCAACATTCCTATCCTGTTTAGCTGCTAAGAAGGCCTGACACGTGTAGCTCTATAACTTAAGTGACAATTTCACTGCCTGTAATTTTTTATTGTTCTGCGTTTTGGAAGTTTGTTTGGCCATAAAGTGTTTTTCTTTTGCTGAGGCGACGGAAAAAAATACTGCCCGTTTCTTCGCCTGACCTTACACATGCATTTTTACTCGAGACTAGAAAGAGAAAAGGAAAACGACTCCAACCAACAAGAGAAGTCAATAAAGCACTTAGAGTAAATAACAGAGAAATAAAAAAAAGTAAAGGTCTCAAAGCACCATCGCCTGCCAGCCCTGCTCTTTCTCATTTTTGTTCTTTCTTTCCCATTCTCTTTCATTCCTACACAGTGCTATGGATATCAACACGCTTTCTCGACAAGGCCCCGTGCTTCTGTGTGTCACACGTACTCTTGTTTTTCTCTCAGCGCTTCGTATGCCATTTCTCCACGGAATCCGTGAATGTAAATGGGGAATTACGACAACAGCTCGGCGGAGCGTGAAATGCCCAAGTTTCTTTCGCAAACAGCGGTAACACTATTTACGAAAGAGAGGAGAATAGTTAGCGCCCATCTGCTGTGTTTAGCTTCTGCATGGCCGCGGTGACGCGCTAAACTTGCAGCAACGTTGCGCCCACCCCCGAAGTGGATGTAATTAGGGAGTTACCATTGGGACAATAATTTTAGCGGAACCCTGCTGGCGCAGTTGACTGTTGTGCATATTTCGTATTTTTCGCGTGTTTCCTTGTGCGTTTTCAGTCTTTTGAAGTTCTCGGCGTCAATTGTGCTTCATATGCAGCCACCCGGTGGCTCGAATGTTCTGAACGCGAGAGCATTTCAGGATGAGTTTCCTGTGCGGTGCAGCACTTAGTATGAAGACAAGGCTGAAATAGAGAAATGAAGTAAAGTGAGTAGAAAGAGTGCGTTTTTGCAGAGCGTGTGACATTGAAAGAGAGAAAAAAACTGAAATATCAATTAATCTTATATGCTTATCAGAAGGTTACAGTCGCTTCATTAAATCAAAGCTCCGAAGTCACCAGTTCATACAAATTCGACTAGGAGATGTGCTTTTCTGACAATTCTAACAGGTCTTAAGCAGCTACGGTTTTTTGAATATAAACGCTGCATCCCACATAAAAAGATATTCACATACAAACGCAAGTAACGAAATGAGCAGAATAAACTTGTAGCCTCTAGTGCCACCACCATGATGTTAGCGAAGTAGAAGTACGGTTATTTTAAGCTGCTTATATTCTTGTCATGTAAACTTGAGACATTGCCAATTGCCGCAAATCCCCGCGATAAAACCGTCAGATATTTTGATTGCAATATTTTCCCCTAGCATCTCGCTTTCTAGGTGAAGAAATTAAGTTTTCTAAGAACAGGAGCCCTTTTTATGTACTTGGGATGACGTTTTTTCTCTGCAGAGTTTGCGTTGGTTTAAGTGAAGCTTATTAGTCAGTACATTAGATTTCAGTGGTTCCGTTGCGTTGATAGTGGAGATAAATGATTGCCTAAGAACGCAGAGAGCATAAGGCAACCCCGTCTCCTCCCTCAGTAATATTTGTTGCTAGGCTAGTCGGTTCGTACTGAATTACGAACCATAAGAACTGTGGTCCGTAACTAAGTCCCTTGCTCCCCTTATTTTTATGTCGATCTGCGCTAAGTGGCCATACTTCTCCCCGAATGTTTCTTAAACTGAAAATTTTGCTGTTTATTATTATGGTTTTAAACTGGTTTACTGTTCTTTTTATTCTGTTACGTGGCAGCATAGAGTGGAAGGGAAATGTTTGTAATCTCTGAGCCAATGGAGCTTGATAAAATAGACTACACGGTACATAATACGTTGCACGCAAATCTTTAGCTGCTTCTAAACCTCAAACTCACAGAGGGAACTAGCTCTGTTATCTGACCGCGTTTACCGACATGATTACAAGAAATCAATGTTCGGAGATAAGTGAAGAAATTCCTCTTCCGGCCCTACGAACGATGTTAACGCTCGAACTCTACTGCTTTACTAGATTGGTAGGTGCTTGATATTTCCTATTTCGGTAACCAAACATTTGTAATTTTGATCCAAAAGCACTCTTACAAAAGTGAATGTCTATAGGAAAGGTTGTTCGCTGTTTCTGTCTAATCCCGGTGCTCGCTTGTTTTCTCACGCTATGAATTTCTCACCATACTGTTTGAACGACAACGTAACTCAAGCGCTGCAGCTCCTTCATTCAAGCAATAAAGCATGGTCGTGTACTAACAACTGGCGAATACACGCACGAGTATGCAAACGCATGCGCAAGTTCGTACTCGTGAGCCGTCGACCCGAGTTTGGCTGCTCTTTACAGAAGCTGGCCACCAAAATCGAATGAAATGTCCTCGCTGAAGTGCGTACCGTGCGGTTCATGGCCCTGTAGAGCGCTATTGCTGCCCGCTACGGTTAGAGTTAATCTATATGGCTCCGGTTAGAGTTACTCCAAATGGCTCAAGTCAGAATTATGCTATATGGCTGCGGTTAGAGTTATTCTATATGACTCCGGTTAGAGTTACTCCATATGGCCCTGGTTAGACGTACTCTATATAGCTCCGGTTAGAGTTACTCTATAGTGCTCCGATTAGTGTTACTCCATAGGTCTCAGGTTAGAGTTACTCTGTTGAGCTCCGGTAAGAGTTACTCTATATAGCTCCCTTTAGGGAGTCAGAATTGCACTACTATTTTCCGCATGCCGCTCGCGCCACCTCCAGTGATGCATACTAACGCCGCTATTCAGCGAGCTGCACCCCGTGTTTCCACCACCGAGTTCCAACAGCAGCACGTTGTGGAGAAGCCAATACTTCGGAGGCGCAGGTGACAACGCGCTTGATCCCGCCGACCAAGCGCTATCGAAATCGCCACTGTTTTTATTCTTGTCGCTTCTTCCACAATACTGCGGGTCGAAATAAGTGTGTTCGCAAGTTTTTTCTCGGTTAAAGTGCGAAATCAATCGTCATACGACGCACTGATAGCTCTTGCTGTATGACGGGGTTTAGCGTGCCGAACTGTTACAACCGCAGAGAAAATGATTATATACGTATGTGCATCCGTCTAACCTGCTCTATCTGCTTAACAGTGCATGCCGCCACTGTATACGTCACGCCACTTGGCACTCCACGTGACTGAGTACATATGCAGGTAAACAAACGCGTCCATCAACTACGTCACTCGTGGAAAGCCATCCGCGGAGCTTTGCATGTCTGCCAGGCTGATCGTGCGTCTGCACTCACTGTCTTGTGTCAAGGAGCCATCGCCAGGCGTAACCCGCGTACACCGGTGGCAGCCGCTCGCGCGGACTGCACAGTGGTAAATCACTCTGTACATGTCATTCTGTGTGGAAGCAGTACAAGCTCATCTTACGAGTAACCAAGGGCAAATGATAATGAACGCTGTGGATAGGAACCTGGGGTCAAATTTTCAAAGCTCATTTCTTCGTAAGTGTTATTTGCCACAGGTCCTCCGCCTTCGCTAGTGTCCAGCAGAAGGATTGTCTGGAATTCTCTCTCACTAACAATTGTAGGGTAAGAGCTGTTTGTGAACACGGGCGCTGATGATGATCTTTTTTTATGGGGACGGGGAAGGCTATAATGCGCCTCTTTCAGAAAGGAAGTGATAAAGTTGCAGTAGATCAAGAAACTTGAAGGGCATCTGCGGCACTGTTTACCTTTTAGCGCGACGTGTTCCCGTTTTCACCAATGCGATTGTCAACTTCCTCTGCTTTTCAAAACAGCTCTAGAGTAATAAACGCGGATATGCTGTGAAAACCTGTGCTCTTGCAAACGTACGTAGAAGCCATCCAGAGGAAGTGCCACGAAGGAAACTAGTTGGAATGGTGTGTGCTGCCGAGTTCAATGTTTTTATATAACGTAAAAGGGTCAAGACATGTCTTAGTGAATGGCAATATCTATTATGGCAAAAATTGTAAGGTATGGCCAAATGGCTCTTGCTGTGTCCGAATGAGGAACAAACACTAAGCCAATTTGAAAGATGGAGTGTATTATGTTGCATTGTTACAAACTTAACTCATAAATTCAGACAACTAGGTAGGAGAAGAGTTACATAACTTTTCGGGTCATTTGTGACAGAAAAATAAAGAACAAGCTTGAACTGTTTTTTTTTTGTTATATGGAGCTCAATTCATTTTTTGTTCATCAGCCGAACAGCAGAACAACATAAAACGGCTTTGACATCTAAGTAGAACTTCAGCGGTGTTATCTCCAGGAAATAAATGCATGTAACCAGTGAATTTTACCCTGTATCGCTTGCGTTGCTTCATTAACAGTATATTTGTGGATACATACGCGAATTCATTAAATTTTGCGGTATTTGATGCCAAAAGAACAACATGATTTTGACGCACGCCGTAGTAGGGGCTTCGGAATAATTTTGACAATCTCGGTTTCTTTGACCGGCACCTAGTCCACTGTACATGGGCGGTTTTTTTTTGCATTTGGCCCAGGTCAAATTGATGGCCGCCGTGGCCGGGATTTCATCCCGCGCTCTTGGGCTTAATAGTACTCACTGAAAGTCATGTAGCGAATAACAGCTGCGAAGTTACTAGTTTAGAACTACAACTCGTATTGCGGTTTGCTGCAGTGACATTGATTATGAATTACACTAACTGTGTCTTGCAAGTAGTACTACGCGAGAACGCCTGAAAAGTTATTTCATCATCGCGAAGGGGTTTTAAAGGTGCGCGGGTGACAATATAAATTTCTATGCCAAGACAGTGCACTGTCACAAGGACTGTCTGCGCTTGCTTTCAGCGCGACGGATCCTCTCCAGTACACGCCTCTTAAGGAAACATGCGAACCAACGTCATCCTTGATGAGCTGGAAACTCTATTGCATCATTGGACCTCAAAATTTCCCGAGGCTATATACCCAAGCCTCTACGAGTCAAATTGAAATCTATGTTTCGGGCAGATTAAAAAGAAAAGCCGCTTTCGTGAAAAAGTATTCAGTTAAATGCTCCCGCGATCTTTATTTTATTATTGAAATTAATAGTAGGAGAGATTGGCGCCTTTGCGACTGGCCAAAGGAAACAAATATGAGCAAAAAAGGAGAATGATGCCAGGAAATATGACACTCAGTAGAACACCAGATGAATAAAACTATACAGTCCAACAGTGCATGAATCGCAGTTTTCTGCATGAGTTCAGTACACATACGCATACATAAAGTCAAACATTTTGAATACCCAAGCGCAGAACACATACAGTTACACTGCAATCACAGATAGAAGTAATCACATTTAGCGTAAAAATTACGATCACAACATAAATCAATTTTGAACCCAGAACAACATTTATATCACTCATTTAGCTCATTAGGGTCAACTGAAATTTATATGTCCCCGAATAGTTGGAGTCCTCAAAAAACTTTCTCAAAGCAATAAGTTCTCTTTTCTTGAGGGCCGAAGTAGGTCATGCACCAAATATCTTTTTTCGAAGGAATGATCTTCTGTTTAAAAACAACAAATTTGCTTCGAAATATCCTTCGTTGTGGATTATATTTAGTGGACTCGAGGAGGAGATAATGCACCTTTTCGTCTGGATGGCCAGAAAAACACTGAGGACTAGAGGCCCGTTTTATCCTGTATCAAAACTGTCTCGTAAACGTTGTACTAAGCCACAGGCGGTGCACTAATGTTTCGAATTTCATCTTGTATCTCAGATTTGGCGGAATTCATAGGTTTATACGTGGATATATAATGTATAAGTCCGTCCTCTTACACTGCTGATCAAACCAGGTAGTTTTGCTGAGACAAAAGGATATCTGTCTCAGGAGCAGGCGGACTTCACTGCGCAAAATAGGAAGACTGATGGTTTCTGCGTCATTGTTCGCTCGATTCGCAGCTGCGTCCGCTGCAGTATTACCAGGAATATCGCAGTGCGCGGGTATCCACTCAAATGCAATTACGTGATTCACTGCGCTTGCTTTTGTTCTGGCGCACAACTGTGCCGGCCCGACTTATCGCTCGACGCACTTTCTAGAAGTTCAACAACTTTCACACTCTGTCAAACCGCAATTAAATGGCAACCATATCGGCAGGCGAGGCCTGAAGAAGATAAAAGGGCACAAGCGCATAAGGAAACGAGAGATGCATTTCATGTTGCACTGAAGTATCGTGAAGTTCAGGTTAGGAAAACTCCTCTTGGCTGTCACGCTTCGACGAGTGGCCGGTGGGTAAAGAGTTCCTAGGCCCGCTATTGCGTACCGCCTCTCAATGGCAGCCTCTGATGCCGCTGCGTATTTCCCTCCGTTCCAAAGCACTTTTCGTGAGCCGGTGGGTTTCACTAAGCGAAACAATTTCGTGAGGATTAAGCAGGGCACGTGGACAGGGCGAACTAGTCTTTGAAATAATGTTATTTTAACACGATGTGGATTATGTCCTTAATTACGGCCGTGTTCTATCGCGAAGGGCGCTTGTTTTGCTTTCTTTATATAAAGATTATATCGGGTTTTGCCCGCTTAAAAGGTTCCTTATTTGTCATAAAAACAGGCTGTAATTTTTTTTTTTGATAAAGGATTACTATTAAACACTATCATGTTTCAAATTCTCACGGAAAGCTCTCATACCCTATGAATCCTGTAACTCTTGCAGAGATATAACGCATGTTTATTTTATTTTTTCTGTCTTTATTGTCATAGAAACCTAATTACTTTACGCGAAGTGTTATGCATTACGTTCGCGGCGTTTCGCTCGAAAAATATCGATTGTGAGGGAAATATTGGCAAGTGAAACGCATTATTATCTGCGTAACAGGCCGAAAAATACTGCGAACACTGCCATTGCAGTCTTTTGATGAATAAAAGGCTGGTTCTGCTAACTTTTCAAATGTGTATATTGGAAATTTTTAATGTCAATTAAAGCGGGCCATTCTTTGTTGGTAGCTCTTTTTGTGTCATCATACTTTTCTGCCGATTATGAATTTCTGCCTATGTTCACTTGGACTACTGTCAGCAGTTAGAGTGCGCTGGGTAGGCTGGCTACCTCAGAAAGCTTTTCGCAACGTTTCTTAACCAAGTTCGAAGTTGCATTACGAGAAGAAGTTACCTTCACTTCGAACTACAAATGAAGCAATCAAAGCAACCCCGGATCATGCGCTCGCACACAGCGTGCGCTCCAGGAACCTAATCTTGAAGATCTCGCCTGCTTCTGTGAAAGGAAGAAATTTCTATAGCACTTATAGCCTGCCTCTCAACTTCCTTCCCGGATCGATGAAAGAGAGAAAACGCGAGAAGAGTGGAAGGAGAACAAAACTAAAAAACTATTTCGTTGAAACTCTCCGTCGATCGCACTTTCTTGAGTGTCTAGCGATATAACTTCATTCTGCGTTCGTTTTAGAGCCTGGGTAAGCCCTCATACACTACTCAGGTTGAAACGGAGTCGCGATAAATACAAACTTTTCTTTTTGATGGCGTTTATTTTGTGCTCATTGGTTTGTAACTTTTCAGCAGTAGCAGCGTGAACATGGCACCTGCAGCAACACGTGGTTTAAGCACATCGCTGTCATTTGTTATCTTTGTCTCCCCGTCTATGCTTTTCTCTCGGTTTCTCTCTTGCATTCCCAGAAAATTTTAGCATCAACTGAAGAAGAACCGAAATGTAATATGTGAAACAGAGCGGCATTTTAACTTAACAGACTTTGATTTCGTTTTTTCATTGCCTATCAGCGCAGCCATTCGGATGGTCTCAGAAGCCTTGTCTCAAGCCTACCTACCACAAGTATGCTCGCCGCACAGTGTAACGGGCCCATTGTAAATGTACGTTTAATTATTATTCCCTTCAAGCAAGTAGTATAATCCCTCTTTAATCTTCCCCGTTCGAATGTTCATTAGCCTTCACGAAAGGTTTTCTTAATTAGTCGATCGCAATGTACGCTTCACCATGCCATGTCAGTAGATGAGGATCCGGTAACATGCTAACTAATCCCGCAAGTACTACGTTCCTCTATACCACTTCGTTAAATGCTGTGTTCATATAGATGCAAATTTACGGTTCTCATCAGGCGGTCACGAAGACAATAATTATTGGTTCGGGCAATCGGTGGCTTACTCCCTAATGAGTAGAGGATGATAAGCTTGCACGACCTCAAAGCAAAATTTTACTGGCCATTCGCCGTCCCGTGCGTATTGTCATAATTTATCCGGCGGTTTACGCATGGGCTGCTGAACACTCAGATTACAAACCCCGTTATGGACCCCTTTTTCCGCCTCAATGAGCCCCTTCTGAACAGTTTTTTTTTTCATCTTCTTTTCGGCAAAGGTTAAAGTATCATGTTAGGCAAGCTTCTGCCTATTAATCTTCGTGCCTCGCTACTATATTCCTCTATGAGCCGTGTATGTTGACCTGAGGCATCGGATGGCTACAACGCGCCCCCAGATTGGCGCTGGAGCTCTTAGTGTAAGTGCGTCATAAAAGAAGCTTGTTGTGTCGGCTGACGCTGCGTTTATGGGGACTATAGAGACACCATTCTATATATCTGTGCTCTCATAAACGTCAGCCCAAGTCCACTTCTAGTGATTTTACGAAAGGGTTGAGTGGTTGGTTATGCGAGCGCCTGAGAACTGCCGTAAAGGACCTAGGGGTTGTCGGAGTTTTCAGCGGATATCGAGCAACGTCAACGGATCGTTCTATTCTGTGCATTCTTGTCAGGCGTACTTGTGACCTTCCAGACCTCACCGTCTTAACATTACGAGGTCGCTGTGAAAACATGCGAATGCTGTACGACGCATAAACAACGCAATATCTGCTGTGATCGCTCACAAATATCTTGTTCCCATTGGCCACATGCCAGCACCCAGGGGTTCACCCCCTCATTCATTAATTCATTCATTGTCATAGCACCGCAATACCTAAGGCATCTCGGCAATGGCTCTGCAGCCGAAAGCTCGATTTTGTGCGAATGCACGACCGTTCGCAGCAATGCTGCAATTCTACGTTCCGTATCCCTGTTTGCTTCTCACATATTTGATTGTTACTGATTTGATAGGTGCCCTTGATGAGCGTTATCGGTGAGCTAAAGCAGAATTTTTTAGCGTGGCCATTAAGCTTGGTCAAAGGGTTGTATAAAACGGTACTCGAACCTTAGTGCCCAAAATTATGCTCCTTCTCGCAGAACGTGCAACCAACGATTTTGCCAGAAAGCTAGCTTTCGGCTTCTCATTCCTGATTAAGGTATTGAATACCTTCCTTAGATTTTCACTCTATAATATTATAGCTTCGTTCGCGCCGCAAAAAAGAAATGTCTCCTATCGGCAGTATTCCTGCGCTGCAATAAGTGACAGTAGTCATATAATTTTCAGATACGAATTTAATAGTATTAATTGCAGAGCCGCAGAAATAATAAAAAAGGAGCGATACGTTGGCTCCTAGCTACACCATTTTTATTTAGCTGCCACTGAGAGTATGCAATATGGGAGTATTCTTTGAGAGTATGCTTTATAGAATTCGCATTTTACATCCAATGTTGTCACAGGAATGAATGATTCACACTCGATCTGTTGGTTTGATCACTCTCGCACGTTACACACGCCTTATGCCTCCTCATTGTTAGCAACACACACAGAGCTTTCTCAAAGATGCTAATTCGAATGTATTACTCATTACTATATGTTCTGCAGACAGAGATTAGAAAGGTCGTAGGGCTGTACCGTGTGCAGCATTCATAATCAATATTCTAGTACAGCCAGTAGCGAGCCCAACTGCGCCCGCTAGAGCTATTCTCAGCGGCATTAATTGTAGTTACGGCCACGTTTACAGCTTGCTGGCGTGATACGAGCACCCATTACAACTCTGACATTAAGACAACATTTTCCCGCTCGTTAGAATTTTGTAGGAGCGGTAGCTTCGTTAAGAATGCACAGAGTGGGCTGAATCACCTGCCAAGCAGGTGGCCCTTGCCTGCACCGACGTAAACCATCGTTTTTAGACGACATCGCTGCTTGGGGAGCCATAGAAGCGTAAGTGCTTATTCTAGGTCGTTTGAGCAGCACACGCACATTAAATTGTGACATGAAGCGGCTCACACGATGTGTGGTGTCTTCTCGGTATAGGACCACACAACACTCGGAATGGCCACACAAAAGCGTTCGCTATAAGACCACATATAACAGTCTTCGTAGCATGCGTGTCACACCAGTATTCTAACTTCCATCGCGCATTACGACATGCTTTATTAAGATTGCTGACCATTCCTTTACCGTTCAATATTACATTGAATAACGGGATAGACTTAACGTGCTCTTAGTATATTTTGCTATATATCTTATGTTTTAATGTGAAATCATTATAAGCCCAATTGCGCGAAAATCCGTTGGCATAGTCGGCGTGACCAAAAAGATAGCACCAAAAATGAGCGACGATCAAAAAAGTAAAAATACGTTAGAAAATGCTCAGATTGATGTCATATTTCTCTAGGCGGTTCCCATAAACAAAGTAAATTATTGCCTTTGAAAAGCAAGTTGGAAAATTTCAGCCTGGGTGCGAATCGGAACCGAGACCTCCGGGGTACGAGACGAGCACATTTCTCTGACACCACGGCGGCTCCGCGGTTCTGGTTGACCAAAGGTGTGCGTAGTTTGTACGTCACTGCACGCGTTACGGCGCAGACAATGTTGAGGAGGTGGCGCCACTTCAGGAGTGTATAAAATGAGGGTATAAAATATAAAGCGTTCAATCGAACGGGGATGAGTGGTCCTTCACGAGTTTTGAACTTCTCTCGGGCAAGCGAGTGCGTTGAGACGCTTGGCGCGTTTTGATTTGGTCTTGCCGGGGCGCATTTAGGATACAGGCGAGAGCTTGCGCGAGCAAGGAACACGCGGAAGAAACATTCCGCCACAGGGAGCATCATGCTTTCACATTATCGCACGTAAGCAGTCGTAAGTGTCCCTGTCGAATTTTTTTCTGGTAAAGCTTAGCGTCTATACCCATAACGTTGAGACCTGATGTTCCTTTAAAATTCTGTCAACTTTTGTCTGCGTCCGCTGCTTTAGGAATTCCAACACAGGGACAATTCAGTATGTTTTGGTCAGTATTTCAGGAATGCTAAATATGTGATGATTAAAAAATATCCAGGCTTGATCAGGTAGCTAAGAAATCGAGGCGCTTATCTTCTGCCTCTTTCTCGCACATGGCCCCCTCCCACTTGCTTCTCCTATCTTTCTTATATCCAGAATTAGAAGTGATGCAATACTATAAGGCCAAGTATATAAAAGGACAATGGAACGTGCAGCAGAAACTAGATTCTCCATTTGAATGCGGGGTTTGTCCCTCAGAATGCCACTGTCAGTCAGCCGAGAATTGTTTATGGTGTCCACATGAATAATTAACACGTGACGCTTCAATTGTCGCAATCTCGCTAAAAGCTACAGAAGCCAGGAATGCAGTCGTGCTCGATCGGTCACCAGTTATTAAATGTTAAACGCGCTTTTGGACACGACGAAACGAATCGACAATCATTAATATTGCGACTTGAAAATTTCCTTCCACATCACTCGCCTCTGCTATATTACTAGGCCTCATGATGACAATCAATATGTTTGCCTAACAATTAAAAAGGGCAAACTCATGTTTACACTTGTAGGCGTTTATATATTGCCTTCAAATAAATTTGATCCCAAAAGATTAAAGAATATCTTGTCGGTGTGCTCTGCTCCATATGTCATCATCGAAGATTTTAATGCGCCCCGTATGGCATGGAGAAGCACAAAGGCAAATGCAAAAGGGCGAAGACCTGCAAACTGAGCCGGCAACCACGGCCTTTCACTCTTGAATGACGGCAGCCCGACGTTTATACAAGGCGTGAATTATGGCAGCTGTCTTGACCTAGCTTCCTTCTCCAGCTCTTTCACAATATGTGTTTAATAGTTTTAGGATATCGAGACACATGGGAGTGATCACATTCCCACGTACCTTGTCATCAAAGGGATGTCCAGGTCCTTCCCACAGAACACCATTCAATTGATTGACTGGACTAATTTTACTTCCACCATGGAGGATGCCTGTCGGGAGGACTTGTCCTCTGGATTAGAGGAAACAATGAAGTCTGCAATGCGAAACGCCACGCGCACGGTCGCAGTTTTGTCGAAGCACATGGATTTGGATATAGAGTTGGAGCGACTTCGTGCACTCCGTCGTCGTGCGGAGTGACGTTACCGGCGTATAATCATCGAAGAACTCAGGACGACCAGACGACTACAAAAGAAAATTCAACGTCGCATGGGTAAATTGGCATCTCGACGTTGGACTGTTTTGCCAGTCGTTAGACCGCCGAAAGCCACTTTCCCACATCTGGAGAACCATACGTTGTCTGCGTTGCCTCCCTGAACAATGTTTTCCATTCAAAGCGCTGGCGCACTTCCAGAGGCGACTGGATTCTGAAGTTGCAGAAGACTTTTCTGCAAGGGTCGCTAGCCAAGCAACCGGCCCAGGCTCTCCAGCCCACAGTGACATCCCTGTTTCACGCGACTGCAGCATGGATCTTCCTTTCACAATGGAGGAACTAGAAGCGGCTCTTACTCTATGCAGGCGTTCTTAATCCCCGGAACTAGATGGAATATCCTACCACGCCTTGAACAACCTGAGTGAAGGCGCACGGAGAGAACTGTTACATCTTTACAACGTATCTTGGCAAGATGGCATGCTTCCCGAAAAATGGTAGGCAAGCCGCTTGGCCCCTCTCCTGAAGCTAGGCAAGTACCCACTGTACTCACCTCATACCACCCAATAGCGCTGGGCAGCTGTATGGGAAAGATAATGGAAAAGATTATCCTTGCCCGCTCGGAGTGGTACCTGGAGCACCACAACATGTTACCAAATTGCGTGGCTGGTTTTTGTCGAGATCGCTCATCAGTAGACAGTTTTGTTGAACTCGCTACGTATGTCCAGCATGAAAAGTCATGGAAAATATTATCTGCAGCTTTGTTCTTGGATGTGAAGGGGGCATACGATAACGTATCTCACGAGGCCATCCTCGATGCTCTTGAGATGGTTGGCCTAGGTGGTCGAGTTTTCCAATAGATTTCTTGTTATCTTTTTATGAGATCGTTCTTTGTGTGTACCGGCGAAGGTCAAAACGCACGACTCTACACATACCGAGGTGTTCCTCAAGGCGGTGTACTAAGCCCTACCCTATTCAATCTGACACGCATTGGTCTCGTCGATCATCTGCCAGCAGCTGTCAAAATATCAACGCACGCAGACGACATATGTATGTGGACTTCAGGTGGGACACGTCCTCAGATACGTGCAAGACTTCAAAACGCGGCTACTCTGACACCTATATACCTCCGCAACCAAGGTCTTCAAATCTCGACAGACAAATGTGCACTGATGGCATTCACTCGATATCCAAGACACCCTACGCCATCTCAATAAATGGCCAGATAATTGCTTATGAGAAGACTTACACATTTCTTGGCATAATCATTGAGAGAGATCTATCATGGAGCCCGCACTTGACCTACTTCAAACAGCGTCTGACAGCAATCTCCCAGTTTTTCAAGTTTCTGGGCGGAAAGGCTTGCGGAATGTCAGTGCATGCAATGTTGGAATTGTACAGGGCTCTTTTTCTGGGCTTCTTGAGATACAGTTTGCCCGTACTGACCAACACTTGCCAGACAAGTCTTCGTACTCTGCAGGCTATTCAAGCTCGGGCTCTCAGGGTTTTTCTTGATTTACCAAAATTCACATCGACAGTAGCGACTATTGCGATCGTCCGGGACCAACCCATACAAACACAGATTGCGGTGGAAGTGTTGAGAGTGCACATGAGGCACTTTGCCCGCGTCCATTCCCACCATCTGGCAACACTACCCTCAGAAAGGCCGCAGGCATAATTTTGTAGTACGATTTCGGATTATTACACCTACCTCCATCAGGCTTCACCCCCGCCACTAAGCCATCAATTCCTCCATGGTGTTTCGCTCGACCTGCAGTGCACCTCACCGTACCAGGGATCAGGAAAAAATCTGAGCTGTCATCACCTGCTCCTAAACAACTAACTCGGCTCCTTTCTTTCTTTTTGCCCGAGAGGTACGCCGACCACGTACATAATGATACTGATGGATCGGTAACTCTCCAGTGCTACTCTGGAGCCGCGGTTTTCCCAGTGAAAGCTACCGCCATCAGTTTCAAGACATGTCACCCAACGACACCGATAGCTGTGGAACTTGCAGCTCTTCGAGCTGCACTACGTCTCGTAAGCCAAGAACGACCTCGAAGATGCTCAATATTCAGTGACTCGAAGGCAGCACTGCAGTCTTTGCTATCAGCCCTGCGGTGCGGACCACACGAACAACTGGTATTCGAGATTAGAGAACTAATCCATAACTTGACTGAAAAAGGACGCCACGTGACACTTAAGTGGCTTCCAAGTCACTGCGGCACCATAGGGAACGAGCACGCCGACAACGCTGCTCGGTCGGCTCTTCAAGGAGACGAAGAGGAGCCGATACCATTATCAAGGACAGATTCCGGCAGAAAACTTCCAATGCTCAGCCGTGACATCACGTTCTCCTTGTGGAACGCAGGAAGCTTTCAAAGCAACCGGCTGCACAACCTAGACTTTTCTCTACGCCTTTGCATTCCAGCTGGACTTTGCCGTTGCGAAGCTACCCTGCTTTGTCGAATATGGCTAGGGGTGGCCTTCACCAAGTCTTTTGCTTTCCGAATCGGGTGGGCCAATGACGCCTCGTGTGATGACTGTGGTGACGAAGAGACTCTCCAAGACCTTCTCTGTGACTGTCCTCGCTACAATTTACGGAGACGATCGCTCGCAATCGCCTTAGCGCGCTTTGACCGAAGATTTCTAACGGAGAACTTATTTTAAAATACCGCCATCACAAGGGGGAGTAGGAGGGCCATCGTAGTGGAGGGCGACGAGGGCACTGTTGCAGTTTTTAAAGGCAACAGAATTGGACAAGCGGCTGCAGCCAGAAAAGAGGTTTATAGTGCTGCAAGTGCTACTGTGCTGTGCAGTGACAGTATGCGGTGACAGTGACCGGCTGTAATTGTATGTCTCTGCCCCTTTCTTTCTTTATCCCTACTTTGTTGTCACTTTACCTCCCCCTTCCCTCTCTCCCTCGCGTAGGGTAGCAAATGGATCTTCCCCTCTGGTTAACCTCCCTGCGTTTCCCCTTTCCTCTCTCTCTCTCTCTTTCTCTCTCTCTCTCTCTCTCGCCCTGAAATAACATACTGCCGTTGGACCAAACGCGCAGCAAGCGCATACGGTGCACCTCGCTTGGGTCAAGAGACCTGGGTAGCGGGCTCTGACTCTACAAACTTCCAAGGAAAACGATGAAGGCAAGTTTTGAAGGGCAGCAAGGAGGGCTAGTCAAAGATGGACCCATATGGATGACTAGGGGTTCAATGCAAACGCAGACGTGAATCTGACGAGAATGCAAGGTATGCGTGGTAGCAGCTCCAAGCTACGCTACGCCGAAAGAAAGCTGCCGCACTCTAATAGGGCGCGGTATGCGGATGCTTGCGAGGTCAAAGCCCCGCTGAACAGAATGCCGCTATCGGGAAATCGAGATCGATGGCGACTTACCTCGTCCGCCGCTGCGCCGATGAGAGGGGGGAGGGCCCCCAAAGAGGAGTCTTAACATTTGGGGAGCGAACATCCGTGTGGTTTCCACAGAGGCGGAGTTTATTAGGAGGGCCTGAATGAGCCCCGGTGGCAATTGCAGTGAGCTTTGCCGATGGAATTTTGTTACTTCTGCGGGTGAAATAAAACAATCGCGCACCTTCTTTGTGAGTGCCCTCGGTTCAACCCGCAAAGAGCAGTCCTCTCAGCCACCCTATACAAAGTGGACAAGCGCCCAATGACAGAAAACAACATCCTTGACACTGGCCTACGCGAAGAGCAGCGCGATCCGCTATGAAGGCACTGCTGGGGTACTTAAAAGACAGGCTGCGTGACCGTGCCCACAGAAGCAGTTCGTGTGCATCTAGTGTACGTTTGTGCGTGTGTGTGTGGGTGGGTAGGATCTCATTTTCATTTTTTAAATCTTTTCATCATTTTAACGCGATAGCGTTAAGGAGCTCGTGTCGCAGAAAAGCCGGTGTCGTCGGTGTCGGGTGTCGGCGTCCGCGGCGTTGGCCGTGAGCGATAAATCATGGCAGGCACTTCATAAATAAAAAGCAACTTCCAAGATGGGCTGGGTGGGAATCGAACCAGGGTCTCCGGAGTGTGAGACGGAGACGCTACCACTCAGCCACGAGTTCGATGCTTGAAATCGGTACAAACGCGCTTTTAGTGAATGCGGTGTTGCCTTAAAAACGTGCCGTAGAATGTTAT
The DNA here is from genome assembly GCF_050947875.1 of Dermacentor variabilis. Classification (NCBI taxonomy): domain Eukaryota; kingdom Metazoa; phylum Arthropoda; class Arachnida; order Ixodida; family Ixodidae; genus Dermacentor; species Dermacentor variabilis. The sequence continues at coordinate 102,984,142 of NC_134572.1, forward strand.
ACTGCGGTGTATATCGGTAATTATGAGCACGTAACTTACAGAAGTCGCATTTACACGAATAGCGAAGTACGTTTCCGCTACATTTCTTCTGCGCTTACCGCACACGCAGAGCCATCTTGCGGCAAACACAGAAGACCCCTCCTCTCAATGTACGGCGCTGCCCCGACAGGTGGCGCGCCATGCGCGCATTGGGGCTGTGCTGTGCGCGGACCGGTGCCAGGCGCGTTGCGGCCCCGACTCCCTCTCCCCTGGCGACGCTTCGCCGTGCTCCCACGCGGGTTGCAGAATCGAGCGCCGTTCCTTTCTTTAGATTACTATCTGTCTATCTCTCTGCCCGTGCCGATCACGACGTTTGGCTGGCGTAGATCGTTTCCCCCTCCGAGACACCGAGTTCTTTGGTTCGTTCCGTTTGCTCAGGCGCACGTTTCGTTGCCGCGCAGAACCCTGCGTTGCTCGACGCTCTCCGTGTGATAGGTGGGCGCAAAGTCCGATGCGGGGCGCCTCGTAAGTGATCCCTGCGCCGTTGCGCTTTGTCTTACACCCCTTGGCGGGTCGTATGGGAACGCTGTCGCGTTCAACTCTTGAAGGCGAAGCTTAAGCGTCCTCCAATTTTTCACTCTCTCATCTATCGCATCCCTTTGCCCCTACCCCAGTACAGTGTAGCCAACCGGACGTAATCTCTGGTTAACCTCCCTGTATTTACTTTGTCTTTCTCTCTCTCTCTTTCTTTGCCGATGAAAATTATTTCCACAAAAGCGCCGAAGGCGCCCTTTCTCTGTGATCAAGCCCACGCCGAGGATGTACTTACAGAAGCCACGCTTTAAGGAGGAGAATCACAGTGTGCGCACCAAGTGACGCTGCGTAAAATGCGGCGCGGTGAGTGGCGCATCGCGTGGTTTGAGGGAATCGAATCTTACGGGCGCTTCTCGGCAAGGTCACAAAAATCAATTTGAACTTCTGTTGTCATAGAGGACCGTCCTGTTTTTGATAGGATTCCGTGCTCAAAGAGACTAACCTTAAACCTTAATGTCGGCTTCTGTGCTAAATACGGGCCAACATAACGGCGGCGCAGAGAATATTCAAATGAATAGAAATGAGCGCGGCTATAGAATTTTATTGAACGACTTGCGCGGCCAGAGCGTTCACCGGAGTGTTTGGTAAGCATTCAGTCTTCTCTCGGACGAGCACGGACATGGAATTGTAATTGTGCAAAATGGCAACGTGGAGAAACAAACCCGTTTGTAAATTGTAAATGCCTCCCGTGATTGCACGGGCATGCTGTTTGGTGGCGCAAACATTGCGACGAGTCTGTACTGATCAGTAAACTCACGCTATATGGGAAGTTTATGCACCTCCTACTTCGCAACAAATCCCACCCGGAATCAAATCAACTTTACGGGCGCTTCTCGGCAAGGTAGCAAGAATGAATTTAAACTTCTAGTGTCATAGAGGGCCATCCATGTTTGATAAGATTCTGTGTTCAAAAAGACTCATTTGAAACCTTAAAGTCGGCCTTGATGCTAAACGGAGGCAAACATAACGGCCTGTTACTTACGCCTAACGTGTTATTTTGTTGTGCTGCACCGTCATAATACGTTTGTGGTCGCTTCCGTGAGCGCTCTGCCGAACTATCTTCCCGAATAGCGAGGAATTAACTATAATCACTTTGACAAGGGGCCTACAGAGTTATCATGGAAAATTGGAAGAGCGCGTATACAGTGCCCGCTTTCTTTCCTGACGTTTTTCGCTGTCAGCTAAACCTTCACTGTCATAACAACGACTAAATGAGAGGCAGTAGTGACTAATTAAGAACGGTGGCCTCGTTTAAAACAGCGCATAAGCCTCTGCCTCACTTTCCGTACATTTTCTCATCAAGTATCTTTCCGTAGTTTTGTAATTGGCAGTCTACCTCCAGAGCTTCATTTGGATTGCACGTATGCTAACTGTGCGCTATGACACTCGCAGTGAAAAAAAAAACATTGTCGAGCATTGCGGTCGCGATAACCACACGCTTATAAACTGAAGCGCCAAAGCTGCAAGTCTGGGGATCAAGTGCAGATTACGAAGTACCTGGTGGTATTCATTCACTGGCATACTCAGGCTAGCGCCGGGTGAGATGTTCTAAAAAGGGAGGTGAAAGCGGTCGTGCAGTAGACATTTCAACAATGGTTTCCGCTACAGCGTCACCATCATGAATGCGGAGCATGCCGACCCGCCAATAATGATTTCCTTTTATGCTCCAGCGCAGGAAAAAAAGGGGCAATTCCTATGGATCTCCTTTGGTGTGCACGAAATATGTTAATTACCATCCTTTTCATTTATTTTGCTGCTTTCATTGGTATGATGATGTTTGACAGCGCGAAATTAAAAAAAAGCAATAATAAAAATCCTGATTAAGTTCGTGCTGTCAAGCATCATGGATCAACGATAACTAACCCGGTAGCATACCTTACAACAGTTGATTGGTATGGTCTGCTGAGTTTTATCTGAACTGGAATACGTGGAATATGCATAGAACATGCACGAAATTTTTTTTCGCCGCTTGATGACGCCCTTTGTATGCTAGTAGATCAATAAGCTTGAAACATGCACTGTCAGAAGTTTCAGGCGATAATGGTGGCCGCTACGACTTTACAGTGCTCGCGCGCAGAAGAAGATTGCTCTTCCAAGGGGGGCTGCCTTTGGGCACGTGAAAAATGCAATTAGAAAGAAATAAAATTTAAAGAATGAGCTAGTTTAAAGAAGTGGTCTTCGGTCTCGAGGGCTGCGCCGGAGGATTCTTGTGGGCGGAAATTGATTCTTTTTTCTGCTGGGAGGGTAATTGAATGATTGATGAATGCAAAAGGGCCTTTCTGCAGCCATTAAGCAACTGGTGGGCCGCTAGGCATGCCTTTCATCAATTTCACGGGTCTCCTTACGGCGTTGGAACGAAGAGCGTCTATGAACTGGTAAGTTTGGCGCCTGCCATGGAGATGACGATCCACTGCTCTAACCAGTCAAGGTGGCGAGGCGGGCTAACTGGTTGCTGGAACTAGCGTTCATGTTTGCAGCGTAGGCTTATTAAAACATGAATGTGAGCGCCATTGTTCTAACTTGACTCGCTATGCCGACAGCGCTCACAAGGGCATGTGTCTCAACGCAAATATTTCTCTCGTATGGCCTTAATCATAACGTGAACGAAACTAGTAGAGTCCTAAGTGTATCTCATAGAACCAAAACAGCGACAGTCACTGTGCGATACTGTCGCGCCTTTTACGGACACCAGTAATGAACGCAACGTGCTAAACGGAGGTGTAATTCAGGTGGGCAGGCGTTCTTCATTTATTGTCGCACGTCTGCCATAAAGCGCCTTGACTAAAGGCTTATTGTAACACAGAACTATGAAGCGTACGCTTTAATGATTTATGAGGAGGGGGAGGGGAAGAGGGGGCTAGTATTAAACGCATGGGACACGTAAGTTACTTGTGCTGTTACAGTGCTACCAATGCTTCTAGTTCGGCCCAAATCACTTTAAATGGCGGTGCAAGCGTGTACGTAGCGTGATGTATTTACTTTGCGCAACCACTCCAGTTTTATTTTAGGAAAACGTAAGCAGCAGGATGTTACAACAGAAATACATGACAACTCCGGATGTATACAAGCAAGTTAGGAGTTCGATGAGACAACTGTCACAGTTCGCTGCAATATGGGGTTTATGGTAGCGTTCTAGGGAATGACAGCGGCGATTTGCACTCCTATTGTCATATCCACAGAACACACACAAAAATATAATCGTGAAATTTTATGTGCCAAAACAACGATATGATTATGAGGTACGCCATAGTGGTGGATTCTCGGTTAATTTTGACCACGTGGAGTTTTTAACGGGCACTAAATTCCCGGGACACAAGCGGTTTTTTTTTTTAATTTTGCCGCCGTCGAAGTGCGGCCACCGCGGCCAGGATGCGATTCCGCGCCGTCTGGCTTAGGAGCGCAACACTAAATCCACTACGCCAGCACGGCGGCTACACACAACAGGCTGCTGCGCCGAAGATAGCACATAGAAGTGAGGACTGTTATTTATGGCGCTGTTTGCGCTGTAATGTTCGGGTGTTGTAATCACGGCACCTATACAACTTCTTGTCGGCCAGCCTTATGAGTACCGTCAGTCATCTTTACTAAGCGCCGTTATAATGACTGCAATGCAGTAAACTGCTTTTTTACCAATTCCTAGATAATTTAAACTTTCAGCGTAAAGAAGATTTCAGAATAGCGTGGACACTATTAGAGAGGAAACAAGGAGAAGAACGGCAGGAAGGTTCACCAGACGAGTGTACGGTTTGCTACCCGACACTGGGGGAAGGGAAAGAGGGAATAGAAAGAAGAAAGCGGGAGAAAGGGAACACTGTGTGTGCACGCAACAAAGCGTCTTAAAATCAGTCAAGTCCAATGAAGTGCCCCGCTTATACATTCGGCTGCCATCGTTCTGCTATCTGAAGCTAATATTGGTGTTTCCCATAGCTCGTGATGCACAGTGAAGTCCCCTGGGAAGATCCAGGGGTCAGTGGTCGTTAGCATTAAGTTGCAGTACGTGGCAGTATATGGTTAAAGTAGACCGCAGCCTCTTTTTTGACTTCAGTGCGAATAGAACGTTGCGGATGAGCCACGATGCTTCCTAAAGACTTGCAAGCTCTGAATCAAGATCATCCAGCACTTGCACTGCACTTTGCGCTGACGGAGTATGTAGGTTATTCAAGAGCATTCGAAAAGTATTCTTCAGATACCGGAGCACCATAACCACTTACCGGTCATCTTTGGGCAAATTGTGAGGAACCCGCGTTGTGCACACTACAGCGATGTGCTGTATCACTTGAAGTGTCGCCAGCTTCGGCTGGGGCATCGGCTGTGGCTTTGGTTGTTACTTCGCTTGTGACTTCGGTTGTGACTTGCGCTGTGGCTCTGGTTTTCGGTGTGGCTTTAGTATTGCGTACCTAATTCTCCGCCATGACCTTATGAGATTTAGATTGGATTCCACTATGCCTAGGGGACAGAGCAGGACATGTGGTCGGATGTGACGTGCTCTTCACAGATCCATCGACGTTCTTCGAAGCCCGATGACGTAGGGAGCATAGCTTCGTGACAGCCGCAATAGCTTCCCAACGAGGCGAATGGTGTCTCGTCATCTGCTTCAAGACCGCCTTTTCCTTCTTCATTTGGGGCAGTCCTTCGGGGAAGCATCATGAGACTCAAGGCAATCGGTGCATTTGAGAACCGTGGCTGCAGAGGAGCCTGCAGCATGGGGCTCGCTGCAGCGCGAATAAACTCTTGTGTTCTCGCGCAGGGCGTTGATGTTTCCCAGCCTCGTACAATTGCGGCATTGGAGGGGCCTTGAGATAAATGGTCGCACAGGGTGCCTCAAGTGACTGACTTTGACGTGCGAAGGGAAATACTCGCCCTTGAAAATATTTTCACATAGCGGGATGTGCCTAGGCGAGACACGTGAGTTATTACGAAGACATCAACGGCTAGCTTCACTAGAATCGGCAAGTCAGCGCTAGAGATGGAGATGTCCACATCGTAGATGACACCAGTAATGGAACCAATGTGCATGTGGATATAAGCAGGGAGCTTTACGCCACTAAGTTCTGTAAGTTTACACAAAATGCTCAACGCAGTCTCATCTGCGACGTCTATAGCCAACGCATTTTTTTCGTGGGTCGCCTCTAATCTCTGTGACTTGTTTGACGCCACCATTTCAAGTGGCACCGAGACCGACTGTCTGTTGAGTCCCCTCAGGTTGCCGGTAGCGAGCTCTGGTGCAAACAGAATCGTACTGGCTGCGGCATTCCGAGTTGGCCCTGCCGTTGGCATGCCTGAAGACAGGGGTGCCTTGTTGGTGTGTCTCAGTTCCGCCTTACGGCTCCCCACAAGCTCGAAGGCGTCGTCCGAGAAGACCTCACTGCTGAGCGAGCGCTGGTGTCGTCACCGTCGGTGTCGCTCTGGGGCCGCTCCGCGGCCTAGACGCAGCCGCCGCGCAAGTCGCGACCCCCGGCAGCTGCACGCAGACGTCAACTTGCATCCGCGCCACGAAGCATGGCGGCTCTCCAAAGATTTACGCAGAAATCAGGAGAGAATAGCTAAGCTGGAGAAATAGGGCCCTGGCTCGCAGACACCTCCTTCTTCCTCTCGAAATTGCAAATGAGCTCTGGTGTTGTGCTGTTCCCCAGTTTGTGCAGCATGAAAGTGCGAATATCTTCGTGGGACCGTGTAAACCTGCTCTCCCAGTGCAACAACCTTGCGAAAAGTGAAATAGTTAATCTGGGTAAAATAAGCAGTGTACATTCATCATTATCATCAGCAGCAGCCTATTTTATGTTCACTGCAGGACGAAGGCCTCTCCCTGCGATCTCCAATTACCCCTGTCCTGCGCCAACCAATTCCAACTAGCACCCGCAAATTTCGTAATTTCATCGCCCCACCTAGTCTTCTTCACTTACTCTGGCCGTGGGGTCGGACCCACGCAAACAAGGATCAAGACTCCGCCAGGCTACAAGAAGCATTACGCAGCACATACCAGGCGGTGCAGCTCTGGGCCGTCCAGCGAGCCCACGATGTGGCCAGGGAGTTACAAATCCCTGTCCCAACGTGGGAGTAGCCCGCTCTATGGGACCTTGCGCCCCGTAGCTCGCAGGACCTTTTATTAAAGTTATTCCATCCATCCATCCATCCTAGCCTTCTGCCGTCGTCGACTGCGCTTCCCTTCTCTTAGTACTCATTATGTAACCCTGATGGTCCAACGGTTATCTAATCTACGCATCACATGACCTGCCCGGCTCCATTTCTTTTCTCTTAATGTCGATTGGAATATCGGCTATGCCCGTTTGCTCTCTGATCCAAACCAATCTCGTTCTGTGTCTTAACGTTAGGCCGAGCTTTCTTCGTTCCATCGCTCCTTCCGCGGTCCTTAACTTGTTTTAAAGCTCCTTTGTCAGCCTACAAGTCTCTGCCTCTTATGTTAGCGCCGTTAGAATGCACTGATTGTACATATTTCTGTTTAGAGATGGTGGTAAGCTTCCGGTAGGGATCTGAGTATGCCTGCTGTATACGCTCCAACCCAATTTTATTCTTTTGTAAATTTCCTTCTCATGATCAGGGTCCCCTGTGAGTAATTGACCTAGGTAAACAGATTCCGTGGCAGACTCTAGAGGCTTACTGGCGATCCTGAACTCTTGTTCTCTTGCCAGGCTATTGATCATTATCTTTGTTTTCTGTATATTAACCTTTAACCCCACTCTACACTCTCTCTGTTAAGGTTCTCAATTATTCGTTGGAACTCGTCCGCAGTGCTGCTGAATAAAACAATGTCATCTGCAAACCGAAGGCTGCTGATATATTCGTCGTCGATCCTTACTCCTAAGCCTTCCCAGTTCAATAGCTTAAGTACATCTTCGAAGCCTGCACTGAATTTGCATTGGAGAGATTGTGTCTCCTTGTCTGACCCCTTTCTTTGTGGGTATCTTCCTACTTTTCTTATGGAGAATTAAAGTAGATGTGTAATCTCTGCAGATACTTCCCCAGATATTTACGTAAGCGTCCTGTACTCCTTGATTACCTAATGCCTCTCGACTGAATCAGTGCATTCTCATAATCTATGAAAGCCATATAGAGAGGCTTATTGTACTCTGCGGATTTCTCGATTACCTGATAAATGACATGGTTTGACAATGACAAGTTTACATTACTTCATTCAAGAATCATTCACGTGCATAAAACAGGAGGTAAATGGAATGAGTTAGACGGAGCGTTGCTATAGACTTACTAGAATTAAACTCAACATATTCCTCAATTACAGTGACGTTTCCTTCTTATAAGAAAGCTGCTATTACGAAAACAAGTCGAGGTGTACTGCAAATGCTTTCGTAGTGAAAATCGCAGGCTAAGTTCACAGCGCCTTCTTGAGATGAAACGCAGAACCTGCGCAATTTTTGTTTAATTGCCTGTGCACTTGGGCTTTTCGCATGCCAAATTGCCCTGAATTAGTGATCGTTTTCTGATAAAACCACACTTCTCAAAAACGATATCGGTTGTTCTTTTTTCGGTTTTAGCAGAAAACGACAAACGAGAATTATAAGCAATCATGTCATATTGCCCGAGCTACTTGTCAAAATACAGACCGCAACAAACACAGAGGGGAGGAAACAGTGAGGGCACTGACTGAAGAGTGTTCTTCCGTACATTTTGTAGTTTTGGCAATGTTTATAATCATACGAGGATAATTACACCGAGGATTGGCACGGGATGAAGCTGTGCGTATGATGCCCCAGCATCAGATTCTTACTTTCAGAAGAAACGCCGGAAGAAAGGCGAGCGGACAAAGGCGGAAATGCTTTGTTCTCTCATTAACTAGAAAGCTAAGCGTTACTTTATGTTGTATTACATTTTCTGAGAAGCTCTCGTTGTGCTGGTCTGTCAATCATGGAAAAAGAAGGGAAAAAAATTTCGTAACATAAACCTAAGTGATAGAGAGCCATAAGACAGCGAAATCAGGAGATAACAGAAAAAAACTGTCGAGCTGTCTTTCTTTCAACCACAAAAACAGAAATCTTGTTTGATTGATCAGTACACGCTGCCTTGGTAACTGGTGCTCCCGATTATGTGATAACAAACTTATAAATGCAGGTCTACTGGAAGGTTAGAAAACAATTACGCCTTACCAAGGCCTAAAAAAAGTATGGGCTTACCAAACTTCATTTTTATAACTGATGCTGGCGGTCAATGTCGTTAACATTGTTGTAGAGCTTACGAGTACAAGTTTACGATAAATACAAAAACAAAAAAAACAATAAAAGTTATTCCTTCTATACGAGCATTGTGTATATTTAGAGAAAAAAAAAACAAATGGCAAAATATATGCGGAGTCAAAAATATTTCATGATAGGAGTAATAGTTGCTTGCAGTCTCAGTCAGAATGCTACTTCATTTAGCTAGTTTCGTCGTATTACTTGCACCGACGAGATCATTTGAATTTTCCCTTCAGTCTGCAAGCGGTTTGAAAATATTAGGAGCAATGACGGCATGAGCTTACATAACTGGAACTCATTCGAAAAATGACGACGCTCACCCTGTTCAGCCATTCTCATACCCAGACACCCCCCCCCCCCCCCATTCCACTCCTGCCTCTACGTAAACACAAAAAAGATTCTTGGTTGTGTAAACGTTAACCCAAGGAGCCTCACATATGCAGTTTAGCCTTGCTTTCATTTCGTCAGCTCGAAGTAGTAATAAAGGCACCTCGGGCAAAGAGGTATTCATTTCGTACAATGACAGGGGTTTAGAATTAGGCAACTGAGAGACGCCGATTGCCGACTTTACCGACAGTTCTGACCTTACAGATCTGCGACACAGAAAATGGCGACGTGTGACAGGCCGACCATCGGTAAAGATGTTGTGCTGACCTTGCCGCTTTTTTTTTTTCTACAGTAGTCGAATTGGTGCCGAGGCAGCTGCTGTGATCAATCTCGCTGTTGGGTGAAGGTGGCATGCATATAATTTTTCCCTCTAGAGAGCATTTGTGTCTGCGTCCATTACTCTGAATCCTGCTGACTGGACTAAGTTAAAGTTCTATCTAGGAAAATACAGAATGTTGAACGAGGAAAATAAAACTAACAGGTTTTCATCTCCGATCAGCTGTCCCTGTGCCCGAACCGTAATTTTCTTGGGTTACCATTCCCTGCGGGAAGTTACGCTTTTTGCACTACTTCATAACGATACAAGTGCACGCTCTCTACGTTGCAGTGGGTAAGGTAACAAACATCGTTGTCACCATTATGTTCAACGTGTGGTGTGTGCGGTGACATAGGACATTACCGCATGTGCTGTACTCTGGATAACGTGGAAATGAGTGTGTTATTCGGGTCCCTCAAGAAGACAGCACTTCCTCACAGTTCTCTTCAGGACATTGTTTTCCCGCATGGAAACAAGTTGTATAGGAAGGAGGTTTCTCGCCTTCTTTTAAATTACCTGCAGGACATGGATTTGGCCTCCACATGGTGGCCTTAGGAGTGACTATTTGTAATTGTGAAGTCTGTGACTGATTTATGTCATTTATTTATTTTAAGTGTCGCTACGGTGGGGCAATTGCCGGCAGCAACTGCAAGACTAATCCCACCAGTAGCCTACAACGACTCAACTCAACTCAACTCAACTAGTGAATGCAACAACGCCGTCAGCGAAAATTGCCTCGCACACGTTTTCGACGGCGGAAATTCCATCTCGCATTTGGTCGGGTCGCGGCGGAAGGCGAAGCGACGGGAAAACAGTCAGCAGCGTAAAACCGAATAGGAAATTGCGAAGCCAAAATGGTGTTGAAAGCGCATTAGGACTTAGCATGAAAGGAGCAAAGCAAGAGTGGAGGCAGACATAAGAACAAAAAGGGAAGGGGGCTAATAAAACAGCAATATTAGAGTTAAACAAATAGATAAAGTTGCGTTAGGGTGGCACAATTTTCTGTTTTAGGGCCAGAATTTTATCCTTCTTCCTCGTACAAGGCCCGAAAATTGCTTTGTAGATGCGAGGCTTCCTTATCTCTCGCGCTTTGCGTACAGCCTCAAAGCCACGCGCTGGCCTCTACAAGGCTCGATGAAAACACTGCGCGTAATAGCGAACCGTCAACAAGCAAACAAGCGTGTGAACGGCGCATCTGCAACGCACAACAGATAAACGTACATAGAAAAAAGGGTTGAGAGCAAGAGCAGACACAGGCAACGGGCTCCGTGCAAGTAAAAGTGGGAAAAGTACACCGCAGAGACTTCGGTGGCAAGGAACACGAGTAAAAACGTCGTCATGGAAACAACTATATGGTTTTGACAAGATCTATGCCGTTGACAATTTCCTTGCTGTTTCCTGTCAATAGCCCCGCTAACATTCTTTTCTTGTCTTGTTGATGAATGATTACAATATACATTTAAAAGCGCAGCTTTTCTTTGCGAACATCGTCGGGCTTTCGTGGCCGTGGGGGCTGCGTGGCTGTTCTGTCGCAAATAGGCCAACCAATCATAGCTGAGGAGGTGCGCGTCGCCGCCGCTGGGTTCCTTGCATCACCACCAGATGGCGCTCGTCTCCGCGTCTCCGCGGCAGCGGTGGCGCCGGCCGTGCGGAGGAAGGTGAACAAACAGAACCAGAAAGCGCGCCTTCGCGCATCCGCGGTTGTACGGTAATGAAGAAGTAAACGCTTGTTGTGGATAAAATGGATTCGAATTGCGCTACGTACGTAGGCGCATGCTGCCTCCGAAACAGCGATGCGTTGACGGCTAATTAACGCAGAAATTTGGGCTAGTTGGTGTTGATGCATCTGCGTCCCTCGTGTGTATGTGTGCGCGTGCGTGCGTGCCTGTATGCATGTTCTGACTTTCTTTTTTTCCTGTTTTTATACATGGAGCAGTCATTCCTTACAAGCAATATGAAGCCAGTTTGTGATGTGTGGGCCATTTGCACTGAATCTTTCACGATCTGAGTAAAAACAATTCTCGCACATTAACCATCCGAGATAATCCGGCAATGCTCAAAAATGCCGAAACCATTGGTAGTTCATCGCTTTAAACGGTGACTTCTGGGATTGAAGAGATTTGTACGAGCCCGTATCCTTGCAGTTTCATTTCAATTCGCACCACAAGTAACACGCGGTTTCAGTTTGCCGCTATCATGCACCTTTGGATTTCCTGTTTTCAAATTTACGTTGGAAAGGGCATTATTGCCGCCGTGGCAGAGCCAATCTAAACGCTTCAATTCGTTGGTCTAATGATAGGAACAGTGGTAAGTTAGGTTTAGATCCATCGCGCTTGTACACCGTCAAAAATGTGCGACAAACCGAAAAGGACTGCGTATTGAATTACCGAATTGGTTTGCATTTTCATTTCGTTTACTTTTCATCTTTGTCCGACAGCGCTTTTGGGTTGTGCTCAGCTATTCTATTTGTCGATGCGTCTCATTCACATTGTAATGATAACTTTCAACACTCAATTTCTTGCCTCTCTCGCCTAAAAAGGGCTCGTAACACCGCGATATGTCAGTAATGTGGGCAATAAAGTCTGCCGAAGGGAGACGAAATGAAAGAACTAAATAAAAGGCACGCTTAGGCTTGAGTCTGATCTGGAAGAATTAGGAATAAGAAAGCAGCAGCTGTGAGATAATATGTGTAAAGAAAGGGGGCGGGAGTGGAAGCGGCGGGGGTTCCCAATATCGGCGTGGAGAAGGTGTTGGCCGAGCGATGATTGCAGAGGAATGAAATTGGCACCAATTATTCGAGAGCGCTTGTCGCTGTGCTACCGGCATGGGATAGCAGCATCCTTCTAGTATTATGCTAGCGCCAAGGCTTCTGCAACCGATGGCATCTGCCACCGAAGCAGATGCCATCGAGAAAGCCGATGTATATCGGTGTAAGCTCGGTGTAAAATGAACCTCTGCATAATAGGAATAGAAACAGAACGCCGACCAAAATAGAGTTGTCTAAAAATTCTTAAGCATTTACGTTTCCGCACGGAGTACTTGTTCACTGAGCTGAGAGGCATAAAACCTTCTGCTTAAATCCGCCTCAGTATTCGCTTCAGGCGTCTTGCGTATGTTGGCGGGAGATTGCCATCGTTTCTATTAAGCTTGTGTGCGCGTATTCGGATAGTCAGGGATTCCAGATAGTGTCGCTTCGTCCAGTTCTTGGGCGATGGCTGAAGCTTGGCTCCACTTGAAATCGTATTGCTTGGATTCTGCGTGTTCAGCGAGGGCACAGGGTGTAAGTTTTTTTTTTTCTTTTTCACATCTTTCAAGTGCTCCTTTAGGCGCCGCTCAAAATTGTCACTTTCACCAATGTAGACATAATTGCAGTCCGCGCACAGTACCTTATATGCAACGTCAAGGAATCTTTCTTTTCTTAGTTTTTCCTTGATGCTGAGAAGCTCGTTACGTAACTTGCGGCTGGGAACATGGACAACTTGCACGTTGCATTTACGCAGGACGCGTGCCAAAGCAACGCTGATGCCGGGAAAATACGCCACGGCAGTGTGACGTTGGTCGGAGGAATCACGTGATTACGTGGGCACGAGGCTCTTTTTCCTGGACTCAATAAAGCTTTTTGGGTAGCTGCACAGGACGAGCTCGCGCCTAATAAAGGCCAAATCGGAAAACAAGTATTCCGGCTTGCTACAAATCCTTTGGGCTCTCTGTATCAATGAGAAAGCCACGAAGCGCTTGTGGGACACAGGTTCTACAGAAGTGAAGTGAAGATACCACCCTGTGTGCGTGTCCTTCCTGTGAACTTTGAAAGATAACCGCTGTCTGTCCCGTTCTACCACCACGTACAGAAAATCTAGCCGTCCGGAATCCTCCTGTTTGACGGTTAAATTTATGGCTTCCTCAATACTATTTTAGGCGATCCGTGAAAGCAACCAGGGCGTCTTTTTTATCATGTAAAAGCAATCGTGAACATAGAGGAAGAAAACTTTCGAAGGAGGATAAAAGGAAGCCGAAGCCCTGTTTTCCGTGGTAACCAAAGCCATATTTGCAGCGGTTACAGAAATCGACGCGCCTATAGGGGTACCGTGCACTTGCTTGTAAGCGACACCGCGGAAATAGAAGTATTTTTCAAGCAATACTCCAGTAATCTTGCGAGGTCCTGTATCTCAAGTGCCGTATGTTCGCAAAGCATCTCGTCATCCAAAACTGGAGTCAACTGGAGTCAAGCTTAAGTCATTGCCCAAGAAAATAACTGGACGAAGCGACAGTATCTGGAAATTCCTGATTATCCAAACAAGCGCACACACGCTTAGTCGAAACGGTGGCAATCTCCCGCCAACGTACGCAAGATGCCTGAAACGATTACTGACACGGATTTCAGCTTAAGCTTTGTGCCTCTCAGCTCAGGGAACAAGGCATCCGTGTGGAAGCCGAAACGTTCTTGAAAATTTTTATGCAACCCCATTTTGGTTGTCGTTCTGTTTTGATTCCTACTATGCCGTTACTTCCCGACCAGATGAGATTTCGTCAAACCCTTGATTTCACAATGAGCCTCTGAATGAACATCTGCTTTTCTCTCAACGCCGACATCGTCGATGCCCGTTACCAGGAAACGCGCGCGTCATCCTAGAATCAGCGCATACAACGTGCACGAAAACATACTTGCACTTGAATTTACGAGCTTGTAGTTTAACCTGTTTCGTTTTGCAGTGCCACGACTCATAACTGTTTTACATTTTCTGACAATATTTGCCAGGGAAAAGAGATGGGGGGGGGGGGGGGAGGAGGAGAGCGGGAAGGAAGGTCGCGATCTAGGTGTCAAGCGCTCCACACAGAAGGCAATCGACACTATGGCGAGAAACCAATATGCGGGTCTTCAAAGTCGTGAAACTCTGTCCGCTCGGCAAAAAGTAGAGATACCCAGCTTTTCTGGGTCATTGTGTACGCAGTGTTTAATTCTATATTTTTGTATGCTGCTAAGCCTGTTCCTTTGATGTAACGATCAGAGCTCGTGTTCCCGTTCTGTGAGTTTTTAAGACGAGGGCGTTGACTCGGCATATGCTGTCGACGGCTGCGTCGGCATAGATATGTATCAATATAGCAATCGGGAGACTTCTCATTCACTATTCTGATGTAGCGTATGATCCTGTGCTGTGATTTTCGAATACGGAAGTCGTTGGAGTCAATCTGCAAGTATTCAACTTCAATATTGCCAAGATGAAAGCGGTTTCAATTGAAGCTCTGCGACCACGGGAATACGCTGCGAAGTGTATTTTCGGCATGTTGTTAGATTCCAGAAGAAACCGTCTTTATAAACTTGAATGTTCCATTGATGTGCCGCTGATAAAGCGCTAGGCAATAAAGTTTCACTAACCCGGCAGGAGCAGCGTTATTGGTTTCCTGTTCTCGAACACCGCATGGGCTAAATTGAATATTTCTTTTTCTTTAGGTATTTTTTACCACAAAACATGGTGGCAGCAAATATTATGACGACGCTTGCGGGAGCCTACTCTAAAATTGGAAAATGTATCCACCAAGGCTATCACTATGAAGATCCTGAAAAAAATTGTTGCTAATGGGCTCTTGATTAAATGCTTTCCCACAGGAAGGATAAGCAGGTGGCGAAGCACGCTTGTAAGGATGTAAAATCCGGAAGGGGGGGGGATGAGGGGAGGAAGGCGAGGCCTCTGAAACTCAGCTCAAGGGTTTTGAATTGTGTTGCAGTGTACATTCTTTGGCGTACTGTTGCGTTGGGTTTTAGAGCTTTTGCTGACGCATTTCTGTGGCATGGCAAGGGACGCTTAGAAAAAGCAACTGAATAGTATTACTAACACGTCCCCCCCCCCTCAAACCCGTCTCTAGTTACCGCTAATGTGCACTCTAACACCATCACAATTGCAACTCGAGAAATGCGCGTAAAGTTCTACGCATTAATTCCTACTTGGGATGAAGCAGGTACGAACAACACAAGCCACTGCTTTCTTTTTTTTTGCTTTTTTTTTACAGCGCAGCTTTAGGCATGACACACGCTGTTCGTGCAGTCGACCGGCAGCGCTTAATGTTCGTAAGAGAGGGTGAATGCAAAACTTATAATTAATTTGGACCGTCAGTTGGCTAGGTCCGAAGAATCTCCCTGTGCTTATGCTAGAAAGCGGCTAAAAGGGACAGTAAAGGTGGTGGCTGGGCGAGCGGCTCAAATCAAAGAGCACGCGACAAACGGGATTGCATACGAAGAAAGTTTACCTTGCATCTGCGATCTTGGAGGGGCTACGATCTGCTTTGAATAAATTGGTCGAACATACAAAAAAATACACTTTACCAAATATTGTCAATAGGGTCACGGAAAAAGCCATTTAAGTGAGCTCCTCGGGATGTATACCCAGTAAAATTTTCTGACCTTATTATCTTGCAACGCGACTCGGTTAAATTCTTGGCGTATTGCCATAATACAGTCCGCGCCGTGATGACGAAGAAAGAAGACGACGAAGATTGTTCGGGTTTGTAATGGTGGTCGCGTACTATGAGCTAACAGTTGGAAGAAAAAAATAACAATGGCTACTTTGTTCTTTTTGCGCCAGCGTTTCTGGTACGCCAGTGTTGATTTGATGCGCGGTAAGGTTTGGTTAGGATGCAGGGTGGTTTCCGCGGTCATCATGGCGCGAACGACGTGGTGGTTACTGCGGTAATTTAGTGCCGCGTCGTAGGGAATTTACTGACAATTTCATCAATCACTTAGTGCAATTTTAGAAATTACCGGAGGGACATTACACGTTATACGAAGTTTCACAGAGGCATCGTCAATCCTCTGCTAAAATCGGCTTTAATTTGTCGCTTAAGAAAGTATTGCTCTTCAGTAGTTCTTTGGGCATGTAAGAGCACTCAGTAATGACTTTGTTAACCTCCCTGTCTTTCTATACATCCTTTTCTCTTTCTCAGTAATCACTTTGAGGTATCATTGTTGTTTGCCGTCAGTGTTCCTTAAAAATGAAGACCATCATTTTGCGTGGACATACAGCGGCATGAACTCTTGGAATGCTCCCGCCGCGACACCTTAGAGGGCAAGGTGTCGCAGTCGCAGTCGACGGCAAGGCAGTCGCAGTCGACGGCAAGGCCTCCCGTCGCAGTCGGCGGCAAGGCTGTACCATGTATTGAACTGTTATTTTGCTGTTGACAGGTGAGTTCAAACGACCACCTACCCACGTTCGTTTTTCTATTTTGCTCTCTGCCGCCGACTGCACCACAATGCCTGATTGTACCGCTTGTGCTGAGCCATTGCCGCGAGACGATAAGTTTCTGACGTGCTCTGTTTGTAATGAAGCTTTCCACCTGGGTAAAAACTGCTCGACGGTCGCTGAATCAACCTTTTCGAAAATGTCGGCAGCAAAACGGGGATCTTGGGTATGCCTTGCATGCAAGACGCAAGCCGTCAAGCAACCTGCAATGGGCAATAAATCGGATGGAGTACTAGAACAGCAACTTTTGACTGTAAACGATAAACTGGATCGGCTGACGACTACAGTCGAAATGTTGGCTAGTCGAGTGGAAGAACTACTGACCTTCAAAGCTATCGGAGAAAAAACTGCAGAAACTGTTCTGCTAATACAGGGGTCGCTCGATTCCCTTGCTGTTAAATATGAATCGGTGTCATCCACGGCAACTGCGAACCAGATAGCAGTCGGCAAGCTTGGCACGCAAGTAGATACACTCTCCTCTAAGATTGTTGCCCAGGCTGAGCTGCTTGAGAAGGTTGGCTCTGAAATTAGCGAATTAGAGCAATACAGCCGGCGCTGCAATTTTGAGATTCATGGCCTGCAATATAACCCCAACGAGGATTTGCCTTCCTTCTTGACAGGACTGGCGGCGAAGCTAAACATTTCTGATTTCAAACTGACCGATGTTTCTGCCGTTCACCGACTTCCCGCACGCAGCAATGCCATTCCTGTAGTCCTTGTGCAAATGCACACTGTTTCAGCCAAACAGCAATGGCTCTCTGCACGAGCAATTCTACGTGAACTTGCTCAAGATAGTACCTTTCCGCGGCTTTACTTCAACGATAATCTTTCGCGTGCCCAACGGGAGCTGTATCGGCTGGCAAGGCAGAAGGGCAAAGAAACAAAATTTAAATTCGTTTGGACGAAAAACGGCAGGATACTGGCTAAGAGGGATGAAGATGCACCTATTCTGTATATCAATAAGGCATCTGATCTCGAGAGTATTGCATGAACATGAACAAAGTTGCCTTCAAGACATGTACTAATCTAAACGAGGTTCTTAGTTTCTTTCCAAATCCTAATTGTTGCGCCTTCCGTGCTGTTCACGTCAACATTCGCAGTATTAGAAAACATTGGGACCATTTTCAGGCCTTAATTACTCCTTTGAACTCCTATTTCGATGTGATCGTGCTTACCGAGATTAACATTCCGTCCGACTGCATCAATCAGTATCAGATTATTGGATACCAAGTTTTTTCATACACTAGGCCAATTAAAAGGGGAGGAGGCGTGGCAGTTTTCATCCGGGACACATGGGCGACAACTGAGCTGACTTTCTCGTTTTCCCAAGCTGAAATTGTGGCAGTGCGTCTTTGCGCACCTTCCTTGTCACTAATTCTGCTTGCGGTTTATCGCCCACCGTGTTGCAACGGTCGTATATTCCTGGATGAACTTGATGTTGCCCTGGCCTCGATGTCGTCAATGGACCATGTTTGCCTAATTGGGGATGTCAACATAGATACGCTACGCCCTTCAGCAACGACAGTTGGCAATTATTTGGACGTCATTTCCAAATGGGGCTTGCAAAACACGATCTGTAACCTACACGCGAAGAATTCCTTGCTGGTCATCTTGTCACATCTTGCATAGATCATATAAATATACGTGCACATAACTTAAGTGTCAAATCTGCCGTTATTACAACGAAACTCGCTGATCATTACATGGTCTGCTGCTCTCTAACAGATGACACTACCAACTTCGTCGCTCCAAACGAAATCAAGCAAATCTCAATTGTTGACCCCTTGGCTTTCGAAAAATTTGTAATGAATCACGACTGGCATAACTTTTTGATGACTGTTCCTCCAGGCGACGCCTATCACAACTTTGTAACACTGTTCACCGATTTCCGGCTTGCAGCTACACGGGTCTGTAAAATAAAACAACGTAAATTGGACCAAAAATGGATGTCGACAGAAATACTCGCGGCAATACAGGCAAAAGACTTGTTATGGGTTCAAACAAAGAGAAGTCCTAATTGTACTGTTTTGCGGCTTCGGTTCAAAGAGCTTCGAAATAAGGTCAATGCTATGATACGTCTTGCAAAACGTAATAACTTACGAGCGAAATTCACGGACGCTCGTTGTGACAGCAGGAAAACATGGTCCCTAATTAACAATCTTAGAGGTGGTGATATAAACGCTAATCGCCATCTTGATCTGATGTCTCGTTTTTCTTCAAATGGTACTGCCACCGCTAATGATTTTAACTCATTTTTTTCAAAAGTGTCTGGTGTAGCGAGACCTCATCCAGATATTTGCACATTGCAGACTAGTATTTCAGAATCCGCCCTTCTTCCCATGTTTTCGGAACATGACCTCAAATCAATCCTTTTCAGTCTAAAACCAAATAAGTCTCCAGGAATTGATGGTATTTCAATATTAGAGCTGCGCAGAACTTTCGAAGCAATAAAAGATGTGCTACTACTCATTTTAAACAATATTATTACCACTGGTATCATTCCCGATAATCTGAAAAATGCGCTGGTCATTCCTCTTTTTAAAAGTGGCGCACGTAACAATATCGAAAACTACCGGCCTATTTCAATCCTTTCATGCATTGGGCAGATATTGGAAAAACATCTGCTCACGACAATGAGCAGCTTTTTAAGCAATCATGGCGTGTTATCTCCTAGCCAGTATGGTTTTGTGCCGAATCGGGGTACGCAGTTGCTGCTTGAAGATTTTTCCGATACACTAAACTCTGCGTTTGAACACAATCAGATTGCTTGTGCATTGTTTCTAGACGTCCGCAAAGCGTTTGACAGCGTCTGCCATAGTATACTGCTAACCAAACTTTCTTTGCTAGGCTTTCGGGGTGCGTTTTTGCGGCTTCTGAAAAACTTCTTATCTCATAGGCACCAACTTGTGTCTATTGGAAAATTTCGTAGCAACCTGACCAAAATTAAAGCTGGCGTCCCCCAAGGTTCAATTTTAAGTCCGTTATTATTTAATTTATATTTTAACGATTTGTCTAATGTTGTGAACGTCAAATTATATCAGTATGCTGATGACACTGTCCTTGTTTCACACGCTCGAAGTTACACTGACGCCATCTCTTCTTTACAAATGGCAACAACAAAAGTGATGGACTGGTTTCAGAATAATGTAGTCCATATCAATGAGTCCAAAACTCAACTAATTTGTTTCCACAACCCTGTCAAGCAAGTTACCCTATCGTCCCCATTATATTTGCACACATCACATTGCAATCACTGTTCGTGTGCCCCAGTGCAATACGCTTGTTCAATTAAATACCTTGGCGTGTTTTTTGACAGTGATTTATCCTGGAACTCTCATTTCGCATATATTTGTCAAAAACTTCGCGCAGTGTCTTGTGTTTTGTATAATATAAAATTTTACATGCCATTGTCTGTCCGAAAGCTTGTAGCACATGCCTTATGCTACAGTGTGATCCGGTACGGGATATCTACATATGGTCATGGCGCTCAACATTTGGTAAACCGGGTCAACTCCGTCCTTCGTGGCATTCTGAAGCATGTTGCTTATGATGTCTCCCCCAAATCTGATGTGTTCAAAACTTTGTCCTTACCTGATTTCAATTCTTTGCTGCTAGAAACTGTTGTCTTAAAGCATTTTTGGATACGTCAGTATAAAATTCCTTATGTGCCTGTTCGTTCCCTGAGACCAAAGAATCCTTACGTTACACCCCGCTGTAAGACGAGATATGGTCGAAGACTCCGTAACTATTATGTCCCAACAATGTTTAATTTACTCCCTCAAAGCATACAAGATGTGAAAACGAAATATGGTCTTAGAAAGGCTCTTAGACACTTTAATGCGTGATGGGAAGCCTGTCATTTGTGTTTTTTTTCTCACTGTTGTCTAATGTGTTTCTGATGGCTCTGTCGCTGTCTGCCAGGCACTGCCGTTCAAGCCCACTGTGGCTTTGGCAGGCCCGATTTCTTCCACTGTAATGATTCTCAAGTCATCAATAAAGTATTATTATTATTATTATTATTAACGTGAGTCACTGGCGGGAACAAGATCTTGTATTAACTGCCGGTCGCGGAAGCCAGGTTACGATGGAAATTAGGTTTGCTCGCTACGCCCACGTACTGCATGCTGGGTCACGCATAACTGGAGTAAATCTGTAAACACCGAACTCAGTGCAGCGGAGACACCCTCATCCAAGCACACATATAATGACATAACATATATTACAGTGAATGTCCCATTGGTATGCTTGAAAACACTTTTGTCAGATCGATTCTCATTTACGCATATATTATGACCTCGCAAGGGTGGGTGCTTGGTTATGATTCGATACCCATCTGAGATCCGGCGTGTTTAAGATTGCTAAAATTACGCCCTCAAATGAGCGCGCGATTTCTACATTCCCCGTCAGACTACTTGCTAAAAGGAAAAAATAGGACGCATTCGAGTGCTTTTACAGATTAATTTTTTTTGTTTTCATTTAAACGCCGCTGATGTCCTTCACTCGAAGCTAAGCGCCCATATAGAAGCAACGCGTGGTTCACATACTTATTTTTTTTTATTTCCCTGCAATATCGGGAATCACAGACATTCCGCTTATATATACGTGTTTATCACCTCGTAACTATTGTCTCTCCAGGAGAGATGTCCAAAGGCACTAAATATTTCCAATCTTTCTGTGGGCACTTCTGTATACGAAATAGCAAAAAAATTTTAAATTTACACCACGAACGCTGCGCCCCGTATGGCTTCCCGTGCCAGCACTGTGTAAATCTAAACACCGCAGCTGGTGCCAAAGAATCGCTCGTTTTCCGCACTTTTTAAGGACGTCGACCAACCTCATCGTTCAACTGCACCTTTTACCAGCCGGACTGCCGGCGTTCGCCAAGCGGTGACACAAATCCGCGAGAGTTTAGGGAACGCAGGCACGCGCGCGTCCGAGCGTGCTCGACCTCCACCCAAAATGAACACGGGACCCACGCGGCCACACGGGCCGCGCGTGACCGCGCGCGCTGCTGCTCCGCGTCACGCCGGTCGGTCACGCTGCGCACCCACCTGACACGGCAGCGGCCAGGAGTAGAAACAGAACGACCCAGCGACGTTGTCGCACACCGCGCTGGTCACGTCCGATGGTCGTAGCACCGGTGGGGCTCGCGACGCACAACTCCATGGCCGGCACGTTGCCTCCATGGACGCGGCTGCCCGCCGAGTCCACTCAGTGACGCCGCCTACGACGACGGCGGAAATGCGATTCCCTCGATGAGCGCACGCCGACAGTGGGCCAGAGCCCGAAACAGGCGGCCGCGGGACGGCGGTTTCGATCCGCGGGCGCCTTTCCACGCGGCGCGCGAGCCCTCGCCACACGGACGTCCGAACACCGAGTGAAGGGATCGGGCTCTGTAGGGGGCGGCGCTGCCTGCGTGCCCGACGCGCCCCGACGCGGCTTCGAGCGCCCTCTCTTTTCACGAAAGCGGGGTGGGAGAAAGTAAGGGTGACTACTTTCGGGCGTACCGAGGGGTGCCTCCGGTGCTTCTCCGCAGGCGCTGCTCTTTGGTCCAGCGGGTAGTCAGTGCTTCCTCCTTTACATCTGAGCGTACCCGCCGTGGTTGCTCAGTGGCTATGGTGGTGGGCCGCTGAGCACGGAGGTCGCGGGATCGAACTCCGGCCACGGCGACCGCATGTCGATGGGGGCGAAATGCGAAAACACCCGTGTACTTAGATTTAGATGCACGTTGAACAGCACCACGTGGTCGAAATTTCCGGAGTCCTCCACTACTCATAATCAGAAAGTGGTTCTGGCGCGTAACACCCCATAATTTAATTCTTTTAACATCTGAGCACGTTGCTCACTTCTATTGTTACTATTTCTTTCTTTCTTTCTGTTTTTTCTTCTTTAAGGCAACAAGAACACGTGATCTTACAACGAAAGTTCCGAAACTCTGCTAGCGCTTCTATTTGTTCATAACCTATTTCTTTAAAGCACCAAGCTTTGCAACCTAACACTGACTTCCAAGTCACGGACATTGCGGCACTGTAAAGAGTGGTATATTGCGGCAGGCCAAGAATGCTGTCGCCTTAACAAAAGTCTGCGAACTCGAGAGGCCTCAACCCACCGTGGTTGCTTAGTGGCTTTGGTGTTGCACTTCCCCAAGTCCAGGGTAGCACACCTGACGTACGTCTGGTTAACATCCCTGCATTTCCGATCTTCTATTTCTCTATCTCTCTATTTGCTGTAGCGCTGCTAAGCACGAATTCGCAGGATCAAATCCCGGCCATGGCGGCTGCATTTTAATGGGCGAGAAATGCAAGAACACCAGTGTACTTACATTTAGGTTCAGTCTGAGTAGCTCTGCCTACATTTATCGTGTACTTACATTTAGGTTCAGTCTGAGTAGCTCTGCCTACATTTATTGTTATTTTCGTTATTTTCTGGTAATATTACTGGTCAGAACGGTTCAAGACGTCTGTCGACTCGAAAAGTTACCTTCCGTATCGGAGACCGACGGGTGCTGCGCCACCCGCCGCCTCACAAGGTGCTAGAAGGAACCAAGCTGGCACCGACGAGCACCCCGCCATGACCTCCCAAGGGCTGACACCGGGTCAGAAACGCCAGCTGGTTTGTACACGCCATCCTGACTGCAAGCGACAAGACACTGGTGAATCTGAAGACGAGTCAACTATCATCGATGACGAGAACGTGGCGAACGCTTCAGACCTAGACATGGACAAGGGTGGTTTCCGAATTGTGCGCCATCGTAAACACAGGGCGGAAGGCATTCCAGTGTTAATCACTGCAACATCCGAAAGAGATGATTTAAGGCAAGTAAACCCTATTGTCCTGTATTCTCAGCTTGTAACGATTCTCGGTGGAGCACCAGTGAAGAGCCACTTCACAGCACAGGGAGCACTGCTCTTAAATGTAGAGACAGAAGGACAAGCCAACGTCCTTCTAGAGACCAAGAATATTGGTGGCATAGTCATATCTGCCCGTGTCCCACACAGTTATATGAAAAACACGTCCATTGTTAGAGGAGTCCCTAAATGGTACTCGGATGAGGAGCTGCTCACCTACCTGAGACCTCAGGGAGTATTCCATGCAAGAAGAATCATCCGTCGGGTCCAAACTTCATCATCTGAATGGGAGTCAAGGCGCACTAACTCGGTGGTTCTCACATTTGCTCCAAATTCTGAACGCCCGGAGAAGATCAACCTTGGTTTCACCAGACATGAGCTTGTCGACTACGTGGAGACACCACCACGCTGTTTTAAGTGTCAGCGCTTCGGACATATCGCTAAGTACTGTCGTGGGGAACAGAGGTGCAAGCGCTCTGGGGGACCTCATGACTTTAAGACGTGTGCAAGTAAAGACAACTTTGTGTGTGCAAATTGTGGCGGTGACCATCCTGCTAGCTACGGTCGATGCCCGGCGCGGACAGCTGCTCAGCGAAGAAATAAGATGTTTGTTCTGGGTTCAAAGAGTGCAAGCGCACCATCGAACACGAAGAAGACGTCCAGAGCGCCACAACTAACTGGTTTGGAAACAGAGTACGCATCTCATTTCCCGCGTTTCACACCGATAAACGAAGTATTTGAGCCAACGCAAACGGTCACAGCGGCTGAGAAACCTGTTCGAAAAGAGTCCGAAAAGCGCACCTATGCGTCCGCAGTAAACCGACCTCAAGTACCACTTGGCAACAGTCAGCAGGAAAACTGCCAGCATGTGATACGCGCTTTGTTCACGGCACTACGTTCCCACGTCGCGAAGATGCCTGCTAGTTCAACTAAGGATATGCTGGAAGCAGTGCTGGCTCTTGAGTCAGTAATACTCTGCTCTACTTCCACATACACTCAGTAGCATAATGGCAATGTCTCGCCCACTTGGTCCATTCCGCCGTCCAAAAGTGCCCTTAATAATGCAATGGAACTGCGCCGGTATTCTACAGCGTCTTTCTGAACTCAGCCTTTTCCTTTGAGACATACCTATACCAATTCTAGCCCTCTTGGAGGCCGGTCTCCCAAATGGAAGGACGATCCCAGGGTACATCAGACATGGAAATCCGAGTATACCATCATTTGCAAATGGAAGTGCGATGATATACATCAGGCGAGAAATACCTCACGTCACCTTACCAGTGCAAGACCCTTGTTCTACCTTCTTGGAAGTCGCCGCTGTGCAAGTGTGCCTAGGAAAACGAAAACTAAGTGTGGTGTCGGTGTATATAAGTCCGCGCAGGAAGGTCTCCATGGAGGCGTTCATAAAGGACCTTTGCATTCGTTGCCCCTCTCCTATAATAATCTGTGGGGACTTTAACGCACATCATTCGCTTTGGGGAGATAAGACTGCAGATTCCCGAGGCAAGGAACTAGTCACAGCCGCGGAAGCTGCTGACTTGTGTATCGCGAACGATGGCAAACCGACTTTCTTCAGACCACCAGATTCATGGAGTGCCATAGACCTCGTGATCCATTCTATAGACCTTGTCGTATCGTCAACAACGGCCCCAGACAGGATGGGCAGTGACCACTTTCCGATCTTCACCAACATCACCGGATTTCACACTGCTGGGCGACAATTCTGTGCTGTGACCCGCTGGGACACATACAGAGAAGCGTTGGACGAATCCCCTGGTGAGCTATTCGCAAATATGCTGCGGAGCAAAAGAGTGGTTACCTCAATGTTGAAACTGCCAGATCATTTCCCTACTCCTGATTTGAAACTAAAGAACCTCTGCGCAGCGCGTAGGAGAGCGGAGCGAAAACTAATGAGAAAAACGGGAAATCCATCTGCGAAAACTGAATACAACAGGATAAACGCTGTCATCCGTCGTCACACAAAAAGATTAAGACGAGTTCAATGGGCTGCTTTCTGTGAGAGTTTATCGGCGTTTACTCCCATGACAAGGATATGGGGAGTAATGAATAGCCTATCCGGAAAGATTCGCCTACACAGGCCATTCGAAGCACTTGCTTTAAAGCAAGGAAAAGATTTGCAAACCCTTGCAGAAGATTTTGCAGACGTATATACATCTGGCAGATCAGCAGGAGTATCGAACCCTCTGTTGTCTGAAGCATTCCATACCATGGATACGCCGTTCACCTTTCGTGAGTTGGATTTGGCGCTTAGCAAATTAAGAAGACGCTGTGCTGTGGGTCCCGATTCGATCAGCAATCAGATGCTGACAAATCTGCCATATGAACGAAAACGAGCACCTCTGGGCATATTTAATCACGTCTGGAGCACAGGAGAGATCCCAGAAGCGTGGAAGACAGCATGGGTGGTGCCAGTGCTCAAGTCCGGAAAGGATCCTGCAAACCTCACCTCATATCGGCCAGTATCGCTAACATCATGCGTATCAAAGTTGATGGAAAGACTAATATGTACGAGGTTAACATGGTATCTTGAGCAAGGAAATCGACTGCCATCATGTATGACCGGATTTCGTCCACGGTTGAGTGCCCAGGACAGTGTCTTGGATCTACTGAGCCATATCGAGCACCATCGCGTAGACGGCCTTTCCACACTCGCCATCTTTATGGACGTTGCCAAGGCATACGACTGTGTGCTTCATACAGGCATCATCAACGGACTCCGAGCCATGGGCGTCTCGGGAAATGCTCTTCGATTCGTCCATGAATTTCTGAGTGATCGATGTGTACAAGTTAAGCTGGGAAGTATAATGAGTGTCAAGCGACGCATTTCCCTCGGCGTCCCACAAGGAAGTGTTCTATCCCCCTTGCTTTTTAACGTTGCCATGGCCAGCCTTCCAAATGCCCTGAAAGTAGGTCGGACGGCAGTTAAAATGTCCATCTACGCAGATGACACCTGCATTTGGATCTCGGGGTACCAACACAAGCGTTTGGCCCGGATAGCCCAGGCCGCAATCTCCACTATCGATCGCCACTTATCGACGCTTGGCCTATCCTTATCAGCAGAAAAATCAGCCTTCATGCTCTTCCCGGGAGTGAGACGCAAGTCAACACGTCTGACGCTGAATATCAGAGGGCATTCAATTCTTCGTGCAACTCATGTTCGATTCCTGGGCGTCACCATCGACAACACGCTACTATGACGTGGTGCGGTCGAAAGTGTTGTGGCTGCATCGGTGCAAAGAATCAATGCACTTCGTCGATTGGCAGGTGTACGTTGGGGAAACAATCCTATATCCATGCTTAAACTGAACGCTGCACTGATAACAAGCAGCATTCTCTATCAGCTCCCTCTGATATCACCGTCATCGAGTCAATTCGAGCGCTTGGAGGCAGTGCACAAAAAGGGACTTCGCTTGGCGATGGGAGTTCCAACGGCGGCTTCAAACAAGAAAGTCACTAATGAGGCAGAGTCTCTTCCACTCCGCCTCTTGGCATCTCAGGCCTTGCTGACGCAGCTATTAAGGCTGGTCGAGTCACGCGCAGGCACGGCGCTTCTCCGGCGGCTAAGATCAAGAACTCGCTCACATTTCCATGCGGCGCTGAACACCTTCCGATTTTTAGGATTGGAATGGCCTAAACGAAGTCGCCTTGGCCCGCCATGGTCTTTTCCGGACGTTACCTGCAGCCTCAATGTACCCCCCCTACCGACGAAACGCACCATTTCAACTGCCGAAGCCAAGTTTATTGTGTTGGACCACTTGAGCACTTTGTTTCAAAGCCATCTACAAGTGTACACAGACGGTTCGGTGTGTGCACAAACAGATAGCTGTGCAGCGGCATTCTGCATACCATCCCTTGATGTGTCATGGTCTGGCCGACTGGATCGCGTAGTTTCCTCTACAACAGTAGAAAGCGCCGCAATCACCGCGGCTTTGCGGAAACTACGTGCCTTTTCTGCACGAGATGTCGTGGTGCTGACGGATTCCAAGTCAGCATTACAAAGATTACATCGCGGCCTACCTCTAGAGAAATTTACAAGGCAGTCTCTGGCACTGATTGACGACTTCACGAGCAAAGGATTTACATAAGGTTTCAGTGGATTCCATCACACGTAGGAATTGATGGAAACGGGGAAGCTGACGCCCTTGCACGCCTAGCGCTGATATGTGTCCCAAAAGTGCAAGCTCCAAAAGCTTTTCAAAACCCTAAGGATGCAATCCGCCTTCACTTTAGACAGATGCACAAGAATCCACACGAATCCTGTGTGACTCATGGATTTACACGCGAACAAGCGACGCCTTTATACCGAATCAGGACCGACTCCGCATACACCCCAGCTTGGTTATTCAAGACTGGGCTTCGCGCTTCCCCACTCTGTGTTTTCTGTGGTGACATTGGTGACATCGAACATTTCATTTGGCTATGCCCACAGTTTGACACAGAAAGAAAAGCGTTGGTCGACCATCTGCAAAAAAGCGGTCTCACGCACAGGACCTTTGAAGACGTTGTTTTCCCCGGAGGGCCCGCGGCATTCAGGAAGAGAGCGCAACGCCTGCTGATAGCCTTCCTGCGAGACACGGGGCTCATCGACACCTGGTGACACATCCCTGATCTCAACTTGAAGGAGGATCAGGCGGAACAATTGCCGGCTATGTATGCCAGGCTAACCCCGCCTGCTTCAACATCACCACCACCACCACCACCACCACCTACATTTAGGTTCACGTTAAAGAAGACCAAGGAGGTCAAAACTAATCCCGAGTGCCCCCCTACGGCGTGACTCATAATCAGATCATGACTTTGGCATAAAAACCCATAATTTCATTTTTTTTCTTTCAAAATCGACAGATCTTGACGGATCACATCCATTTTCAGTAAAGCTGTGGTTTATTTAGCGGTTCTTCTTTTTCGATCAGCTGCATAAATATTTTCAAATTCTTGTATGAGACGAATAATTGGACATAAATAACTAGAGCACCTAAATAACGATAATTAATAGCATCAATAATTAAACACTACGTTCCTAGAAAAGTAAAACAGCATTGCGTAATTCGTTTGATTTAATTTGTACTCGAGGACCAAACTGGTCGTAGTCGCGGCGAGGGATCGAAAACTCTTTTGTTTGCTGCTACTGGTGTTCGCGCATTCATGTTAGAAATCAGTCTGTTTGCGCAAGCATGGTAAACAGTCCAGGAACCAGGCAGGAGAGTACACAATCCACGAGAACTAGTAAAGAGTAAGGTCACGCGAGCCCACTGGTACCGTGTTTGCTCTCACTTTATTTGCGCTTCTCTACACCCAACTGTCAACCGCTCTGTGTGAGTAACCTATGCTTGGTTGGCTTACAGCTTGTCCTGATCAGAGGCTCACGAGCAGCAGCCAGTACAATGCATGTACGGGAGTAACTACATCCAACTTTAGTTGTGGTTCTGGTGCAAGGGCTGTCATTGTTCTCATGACTTACGGCTTTTGTTGCAAAAAGAAAGTGCCTGCAGTTGCCTGTTTCCCCTAAACTGTGTGAGTTGTCCATATTGACCTTTCGATCTCCCAGCTACATATTTGTTCTTTTGTTTTATAATGCTAATGCATAACTTTGAGAATAATTTTATGGTATCGCCGTAGTAGAGGGTCCTGGCTTAAATTCCAGCACATCGGTTTGCTTGTTAATTAACGTGAACCCATAGTGGGGCACACAAGCGTTCTTAGGCGATTACATAAGGGCTTTTACGCGGTTACATAAGCGCTTTTACATAAGCATTCTTACGTGGTTTCCCCATCGTATGCAGGAACTACGATCAAGAATATAACCAAAAACCTCGCGCGCACTAACCGAATATCATATCTATTGCTTTATGACAGCGCACAGTCACATAGAAAAGAAAATATTAAGGAATAGAAGAGAGAGCTCCACAGCAGTTGCTGTCCGCAGACTTCACCTGTCAAAGAAGGTAGTGCCAATGCCATTTATTCTGCCAAGTTGTTGTATAGTTTTCTTATCCATTTCCACCAACTTGAAATGTCGAAATTGAGAACCAAGGGGGGGGGGGGGGGTACTCAGATCTCGTTACATCTCTCGAGTCGCCAACCAAAATTTGTGACAACAATACGCCCACTATGGTCACACAGAATAAAGTAAATGCGATAATAAAAAAAGAAAAGCAAAACGTAAAGCATGCGCGAAAGAAAGAAAATCCGAGGCAGCTATGCGCTAACAAGGCTGTCACTAACGAGTACGAGGTGCTCGAATAGTGTTCTCATCCCATCTCAGTTTTTCTTTCCACAATGAACAGTAGCTGTAGAACAGTTTCTTTCTACAGTGAAGCTAGTAGCTTCACTGAGCCATAAAAGCCAACTGTCTTAACGGGAACAAGCTTTGTCAGAGACTCCCACTCGGCCGTCTTCTTGCTGGAAAAAGAACAGCCCAAACAAAAAGATGTTTGGACAGTAACAGTCCTGGACGTGAAAGAGCATAGAGCCAACAGAGTCGAAATTCCGACAGCATATAAACTGCACACATTGCAGACCAAGCACAGGAAACAAAAGCGGTCGCGCCGGAGAGACGTGCCGATCGATGAGAGCCAGCAAAGATAGCACTCGCCTTTATTAAGCATGCCTTTCTTGTTCGGTTAACGGTCTGTTCCTCTCATGCGCAGTATCTTCTTTCTTTCTTTCTTTCTTTCTTTCTTTCTTTCTTTCTTTCTTTCTTTCTTTCTAAGTAACTCCCATTAAAGTTTTTGCCAATGCTTTGCCTTTATTTGCTTTCGCCAGCAATTCATTATTATTTTCGTTTTCTCTGGAGTGGTGTACTTCCTCTATGAATTTTTTTTCTTTCGCCAACTGGGGCCACATGAGGAGTTCGTGAAATGGATGCTGAAATATTCACAAATCGTTGGCGATTCCTCAGCCTCCAGATGCCGCTTTCGCTGGTCGTGAATGAGTCCTTCCAAGACACAGCCCAAGCGTGGCGTTCATTAACAAGTCAGCCAGGTATTCCCGTTTCCCTTACGCCAGTTCGAGTAGAGTGGTCTTTTTCTTCTTCGTTTTTTTTTTCATCTCGAATTTTTTTTTTTTTGTTCTCGGCTAATAATGGTTTTTTAACCAGTAAAGTCTGAATGCAAAGATCGAAAGAAAGAATTAAACGTAGCACGTGAAAAACATGTTTTGTTATGAAACAATAGTACGACATTGCGAGTGTGCTGGCTCTCTCACAGAAAGTAGGAACAGTTAACATGTTCACGGCATAACATTCTTTACGGGGTGTCAACGAAGTGACTCTTCACGATTGATACATATGTTGAGAACTGCTACATATGTAGAGAATTTAAGTCTACGACTGATTCAAAACATTTACAAAGCTATATAAACACTTGAGTTTCGTGTTCGGGGTGATGAAACATGAAGCTTAATTTCTCAAATTGCAACATCTTTATGTTTATTATTTAAAAGAAACAAGATCATTCGCTTATTGACTATTGCATGGGTTGCTCGATTATGTCTTTTGTAACCTAAATCAAATATTTAGAAGTGGGTCTCACTAACAGTTTGTCTTGGAATTCCCACGCTGTGGCAGTTAACTTAAAAGGCGAGTAAAGTACTGAACTTGACGTGAATATATTTCCAGAGCGCACATGTGATACTGAGGGAAACTGTATATTCTCGAAACAAGCATTCATCCTGTCCTAGAATACTCTTGCGCCGCTTGGGACACTACCAATAAATCAAACACCTATAATTTATAACGACTCCTCA
Source organism: Dermacentor variabilis (assembly GCF_050947875.1). Lineage (NCBI taxonomy): Eukaryota > Metazoa > Arthropoda > Arachnida > Ixodida > Ixodidae > Dermacentor > Dermacentor variabilis. The sequence continues at coordinate 103,015,472 of NC_134572.1, forward strand.
AAGGAGCAGCCCTTTCTGTGTGTAGCAATTACGATTTCACGAAGAGAAAGTCAGAACTAAAAGCTTTAGGCCAATGCTCCGAAAGAACATCGGCGTTGAATGCCTTACTCGCGTTATTAAGGCTCCTACGGTCTACGGGGCTTCACAATAACTCTAAGAAAGCCTACCCCTACCGCTTTGTAGTGTACGCGCTTTGTTCGTGCTTGTCTCTCTCTCTTTCGATCTCCCCCTTCCACTCTGTTTCTCTTTTTAGCCACCTTAACCCTTCCCCCTGCGCAGGGTAGCCAACCGGAACTACCTCTGGTTAACCTCCCTGCCTTTCCCTGCATTATTTTCTCTCTCTCTCTTCTCAGAAAGCTTCGATCGCTTTTACTACACGAAAGACGTAGATGCCTCACGTTGTGCCTCTTCATCGACTTTGTATCGTATTGTATGGCCTTCGCGGAATTATGTGTCGTACATTTTTTTTAATCCCTTCCCCCTGCAATGTTGCCTAGAACGGGAGATGCAGATCACCTGCGTAAATTGTAAAGGAATAAATGTTCGGAGTACGAGTGTAGTCCCGCAGTCCCTCAAAAGTAAAGGGGCACCCCCGTCCTGTATTCCACTAAACTGGCCGCGTGGCGCTGAGTACCATTCGTAAGTTATCCCTATCCACCAGAGAGAAGCACAAAAAATTATCCACTATTGGGCAAGCCGGGAAACAAACATTCTCAGCAGCAATGTTTGCATTCTACATTAGACACTGCAAGATCATCCAGTCGCAGCGCGTTTTCCCAAGATTAAATTAACAGCTTCTCGCGAACATTGCCGAATTATTTCTCCCAACGCAAACAATGTCCGGAGAACAAGTGAAGCGTGAGACGAACATGCTTACCAAATGAGAAGAAAGTGGTCCCACTAAGGTTAAGAAAAGGTCACTTTGAGCATGACTGCGCATGCCGCCGCACGAAGCTTCATGTTACTACTTAGTTAATGTGTCTGTAGAGGCACGTGGTGTGTCTGTGTCATTGTACCCATAAAATCACTATTGGTTATTATCAGGTAGATGTCAGATAAACGCATAGAACAGGTCAAAAGAAAATGCTGCCACCACATTTCTCGCTGGTCACGCGCACGTGAAGAAGAGAGAGATATTTGGTTCTTTACTACATGAAGATCGAAGGGTCTGTTTTTTTTTTTTGTTCCCTTCACTTCCGCAGAAAAACGTCCATGGCCTGCCTTTTGTGATGAGGAAGTGCCTTATTTTTACCGCACATTGAAGCGCACCTACCTCAATTTGAGCGGATTTAAATGAAGCAAAGTTTCTAACAAGTGGCTGCTGAAGGTGATACTATAGATGTTCATGTAATAGCCAGTAATAAAATTCGCAAGAAGTCTTTCAATGAAGGCGGAGAAGGCGGAAGAAAAACAAGAGGCCGAATGCGTGCAAGTTGAAACATACTGCGCTTCAATGCATAGAACAAACAAAGGAGGGCAAGAGGGTAACTATTATTATTATTATTATTATTATTATTATTATTATTATTATTATTATTATTATTATTATTATTATTATTATTATTATTATTATTATTATTATTATTAGTTACTCAAACATACAAGAGCACAAAGGAAGCAGGGAGGGAGCAAGCTGACAACTGCCACCGAGAGGGGCACGACGCTTGCGTACTCTTTCGGGAGGAGGGAAAAAAGAAGAGGAGAAGAAGATAGGAAACAAAGAAATAGGAAAGAAAATAGAGAATAAACAAACGACAGAGACGCGGACAAAAGAAAGTAGGAACACGGAAAAAAATGTCTACAAACGGGAGGCCGAATCAGTTTTCTGCATGAAAGTTAGCAAGGCACTATGGGCCTGGTCGCTGTCAGCAGCACTCCCTCTTGGAAACAGGCAATCGACAAGGGTCGTACACTTGAGTCCAGTCAGTCCACATTGCTTGACTAGCTGTGTACGCTGTGTGACTAATGCGGGACACTCCAATATAAGGTGTTAAAATGTCGCACAGGACGCACACGACGGACTGTCCACACGTCCTTGACGATACAAGCGTTCGGGCACCAACACAGAGCCAACTCTTAATTTCACTGACAGTGTTCTAGCACTACTAGGTAAGCCACGACCATGAACACGGGGAAGGAACGAACCGTTTGCAACCTGGTGGTCTGGGTACTCCTTTAGGAGAAACGCACGTTGCAGCCGTGTGTATTACCTACAGCGCCTCCATTCACATTTTCTTATGCCTTAGCAGTGCCTGAAGATGGGCTGTCCGTACAAGTACGGGATGGCGTGTCGGCTAGGTCGCTTCCTGTCTTCTTTCCTGAAGGGTGCGATAGATGCGCAGCCATCTCCAGAATATTACAGGCACGCTTCTAATCAACGCCTTCGCCATCTCGTCCGATTGTACCCGAGCCGCCCCCCTCCCTCCCCTCAGCTTCCACTGCACACCATGTAGCAGTCACTACTGAACTGGGTCACTTCGGCACGGCCTCGATCACGCTCGTCTATGTAATATACGACGGCCTTCAGGAGATAAGTATAAATAAAGGAAAAGCGAGTCACTGTAGCCACACTGAATTCAGACCCTGTGTTGTATACAGGAGACAGGAAAATAAGAGAGCCGCAAAAAGATTGCCTTCGCTCTGAGCGAGGTGACAGCGCTACAAAGGAGTTGGCGAGAAATCGTCCTGGGACCTTGGGACTGCTATTTGTTCGGTGGGGCGGAAGAGCTTGGAACCGATATCAGCGACAGCTCTAAGAGCAAGTGATTGCTGCGCAACAAAAAAAAAAAAGAAGAACTAGGAGACGATAACCAGACGGAGTTAGTTACAGGATGTCTTCCTGCAGCACTGTTTCCGGTTCTAAATTTGTAGGTGACTCAAATTTAATACCGTTTTCTCTGTTTTAATCGCACGAAACATTCCATAATATCATTTGCGGCGCAACGACTTTAATATATAATTTATGTCACCATTTGAACTATTTAGCAAACACTGAATCATTCAAGGTATTCCCGACATGCACAGGGTGTTCTACGTAACTTGAACCAGGAATTCGAAAAGCTGGTTAACCGCAGATGAATGAAGCCAAGTCATATGGTTAGCCGTTATGTGGCGCTCTTTAGAGTATCTTTTATATTCCGCGTAATTAGTTAAAAACTATGATCAACAATGCAAAATGTTTATTTATTTTAGGTTCAAGTGCGTTTCGTTGCATTTTAGAGGGGATTCAGAAACGACCGATCAACTTTTTGATGATTCGGACCAATTTTTGGAGAAAATACGTCAGCAAAAACTAATCTTTAAAGACAGACAAGTATTGAGCAATAAGATTTAACGCGCGAACGGTTTTTAATCCACCTAGACCAGCAGTGGATTTGCAAGCTCAGACAAACAAAGAGCTTCAACTCTCATGCAATCACCTCCAATTTACACATCGGAACAAATTAGCCCAACAAACGGTAAAAATGTAGATTGTGACACGATTGACGAATATTTTCTTAGTTATTGTAAGTCGGTGGCAAAATTATGAGACACAATCCAATAGACTTGCATGCGCGCGGGAAATAGGAAATAGAGGCGCTTTATTAAAAAAATACAGGAAAAAGGTATAACGCCTGTACTGACGCGTTGCAGACACCCGTATATTTCCACCTATCACTAATGTACTTAGCGTGGTTCCGTGATCCTCCTTCTACGTGAAGAGAACTAGGTACATTTAATGTTCATTTTAGTAACACGCTCTCACTCTTCTGTTACGTCCGACGTTACCTTTACACCAAAATTTGAAAAAAAAAGGATTAAGATATCAGTAACCTTCAACGTTTGTGTTCCTTTCTTAGAAAATTGCGTAGGTCGCGTAAAGGTTGAAGCATCACGGTGCCAGCTTCGACGGAAGCGGGCCAGCCAAGCCATCTGTCAAGCGGTGCGTGTGTCAACGCCAGACAAAAGCCCACTGACCCAAGTTTATTCGACTGTGCTGCTGCGTTACTTAGGGGACAAAGAAACGACACATGCAAGGGCCTCCCGCATCCACTCAGTGCCTGGGTTTAGTGAATGGTGGCGCCTCCTGTAGCAGACGGAGCGAAGAAAGCCGTTACAAAGCGTAAGCGGAAACAGCACCAAGCGCACGTTTCGCAGGACGTTGCGAGCATCACCAGTGGACGTCACCAGTTGGACGTTTATTATGCGATCCCACTCCCCCCTCGTCTTCTCCTTCTCAGCGAGTAAGGTTGCAATAGCGCGCTGGCGCTTAAAATTCCAAAAGTGCCTGTGTACTCAAAAAGCAAGGGAGTCATCCGAGCAAATGTGACTTTTCGCTTGATTCATCGTTTGCCTTCGTGCTCTTGCTGTGCAAAAAAAAAAAGGAATTTTTTTGCTATGCAGTGTTTCATTTGAGCTCTCTGCCTTCCGGCAACCGGTCTCGATGGGGTTAGGTATGCAGTTTTTGCTTCCCTTTGAGTCCTCAGTTCACTGCTGCACTGAATTGATTATGCAAGCAAGGGCTCAGCTGGTTTTGTTCACACCAATAACTTAATTTCTTGGAGTTGGGCAAGGCGCGGCAGGGAAGTGGCTTGCTTTGATGGGCACAGTCTTCCATTAACCCATTAAAGACCAGCGTGACCATATGGTCACGCTGGTCTGCACAGTGGATTTCAATTAATTAAGATTAACAAAATGGCACCAAAATCGCCTTTGACGTGCCGTTTGACCGATTAGAGTTCCCTTTATGGATACCAAGTGGCAGCAGCTGTCAGTCGTTTTGTAGGAGCCCCTCGCAAAAGCCGGAATAAGTGTTGCTCTGCGAGTAGCGTTACCATGCATCGCTCCAAGGGGTAAGTGTGTTTTTTTTTACTACTTGTTTAAGCAACAGTCGGATATCCTTACCTCCGTATTGCTCTTTAAATATGTGACCTTCGATGACCATTTGTGAAAGATTAATGTTTGATTTATTCATGAACGAGCGCGTTATCTTGCGCGTTACCATATGGTCACGCTGGGCTTTTGGGCTACCTAACTTTTTATTTTCTTTAACTGCGTTCACATCTCGTGCACGGCTGCTGGCGCGTTCTCGCAGTGGTTATTTCTTATTTTATTGTCTGAATAGGTTGATGATGGAAGAAATAGTGAAGCATTCGTAGAGGAACATGACGACGTGTCAGTGATTTATATCGAGCCTCCAGAGGCTAGCACCTATTCGGACGAAAACTCGGCCGATGAAGACTCAGGTGGGCTCACTGACATTCTAAGCAGGTGGTAGCTATTAGCCGGCGCTCAAACTGTTTTCTCTGACGGACGCCGCATTGGTGGATGCGACTCGGACGATGACGACCCCGGCGAGCAAGGTGACAGAATATCAGAGGTTTCTTCTTCTGTAGTTGATGTGGCCATTCCGGCAAAATTATCCACTGCTTCTAAGTGGACGAAGGGTGATCTCCAGACAAGCCTTGGCATATTTCCCGATCCAAATTTTGCTGCTTACAGGGACTTTTCACCTGTTGAGTTGTTCGATCTTTTTGACAACTCCGTACTCGATAGGGCAAGTACTCGTATGTGGAGAAGAAGCGAATCAAGGTGGCCCATCGAAACACTGTTGCCAAGTACAAGATTTATAGGAGGTAAGGACCAGATGGATGCAAATGCACGCGCCTATAGGAAAGCAATCCGTGGCAAAAAGTGGTGGTGGCCGATTTTCACTTCACTTTGTGATGCATCTATCAGCAACGCTTGGGCGCTAATTCATAGCACAGGGTTCAACGTCACGCAGGTGGAATTCCGCAGTCAAATTGCACAAAGCTACCTGATGCGATGGGACAATAACCCCAGAGGACCTGCTCAACGCAGAATACCAAAAACTGGTGATGTCCTGAGTGGTACACCGTATGATCAAGTGGCCCACTTTGTTGCACCAATATCTAATGGCAAGAGGTGGAGGTGTGCATGAGATAATTGCAACAGCGCGGTGCACACACAATGCACAAAGTATGACGTCGGCATGTTTGTTCCATGAGTTAAACCATATCACACTAAATAAGTGCTCGACTCTTCGCTATGTATGTTTTTTGTAATGTTTCATAGCTTGAAATAAATGTTTTTAACTTCGCATATTTTTCTGTAGCGTAAGGGCCCAGTGTGACCATATGGTCACGGGCTATATTTCAAAAAGTAATTAGGCAAGAGTAATAATTCTTTGCATGTGAATTATTAGTATAAATGTAAGTTAAGATATGACATTTATTTGAAGATAGCAAGAAAATAATGAAACCGGTCCCTAATGGGTTAAAAGAGCACTGTTGCCTTTCGAAACGGGGAGCTCTGACGTCCGAAACCAATTGGAGAATCGTTCGCTTTTTAGTTCAGTGGGCCAGAACAAGCGCGTAGAATGAGGTCGTCGAGTTTCAGAGATCACGTTGTCGGGAAAGAAGTTTGGCTACCCGTATATGCCGTCGTTAAGACACACGTGTTACCTGTCGAGCGGAAATAACTACCATGCATGCGCAGTAAGGAACCGAGTTCTCGAACACGTATATCTTGCGGTACTTGAAATAGTTTCTAAATATGGATAATCTGAACTAATATTCAACCTGCTGTACGGGCCGGTACAATATTTCATTGCTTATGGTTCATTTCGTTTGATGAGAGTTAATGTTGGGTTTTTCTTTCGTTGCCCACTACGACGAGGTGACAGATAATTTCAGGCATAAAACCCAGAGCTCCAGCGATTATCATGCACTAAAACACAAGTGCTAATAAATGTTATACACTGAAGACAACTGATAGTGACAGGATAGTTTGCTTGAGACCCGCTTTCAATCCTAGGAATACAAAAACAAAAAGAAAAAAAGGAAAAGGTTATTGCTGGCAGTGACATGATATACATGGCATTCAAGTAGTGCGTGTGGAAACTGTGTTTTTCTTTAGTTCTAGGAATATTTTATTCTCGGGCACTCAGAGAGCAAAACTAAGCATATCAGGGCTTCTCTGTGTTTCCAAAGTCTCGATCGTTTCCGTAAATTACCCTCAGAAAGTAATTCCCAATGTTAGGAAACTACATATAAGAGACTTCAACGACGACATTCGTGGAGATACGTATTTCAGTCGTGGCTCGGCACGAAGGTCTTTCTGCATAAACTTGAGCCATCCTAAAGGCATTGAAGCTCTTACTCTTAAAAGATTTTATTGCGATATCAATTATTTGTACACTCCAGGTGCATTTCTGCCATTGTTGTCGCCGTCGCCTTGATGTTCTGTGTAAAGTCCAAGGACGATAATATAGTCGCCGCGCACCGTACGCTGTATGTGCGAATGAAAGCGCACGAGGGTGAGCCTACAAAGGTGGCTCAACCTTGCGCACGGAACCGAGGAATGCGGTGGGGAAGCGCGCCGTCTTCAGCCACGCGCAAGGCATCGGGGGCATTGAGGACGCGTTACTCCGGCGGCGGCTGCGTACGGCGCGGCTGCGCAGGCCCTATCTTCAAAGCAATCTGCGATGAGTACAGAGTCTAGATGCAAGGAGGGCTGATCGCTTCGTGGGCGCTCTGTCCTCGTCATTAAGTTGTCGCTGAAGCGAGAGGTAGTACGAAAGTAAAATCGCTCGCTGCAGCTGCCGCGCTCTTTTCCTTCAACGTTCTGACAGCGAGCGTGCGCGGCCACCGAGATAAATGTAGAGTGCCTCAATGTCCTCATTGACCGCCGGAGCGGCAGTCAAGGAGAACATCGAGGCACTCTAGTAAGATGTGCCCATGTTTAATTGGGCGCGCCTGACGTCGTGTTTGTCAATTTATAAGCGAATGTTTACAAGCTTAAAACTGATATCTTTACTTCGTATAGCTATCCACTAATTTAATATCGAAATCGATGCTGCGCGTTTCGGGCGAAACTGCGATTTTATTTTTGCTATAAACAATATCAAAATATCAAAGTTTATTTCCTTAATGAACACGAATGCCAACAAGTGATGCAGGAGAAAGCGAACGGTAAGAATAAGAAAGATCAGCTCCTCCTCGGGTATAAAAGTTTAGAAAGTTGGAAAGTTTTTCAACCTCCTTTTGAAGTCGATGAATCACATTCTTCCTGGGCGAAATGGAGGGGGGGGGGAGAGGTGCAGAGATTTGGGTGAAGTCACTGCACATCGTACTTTTTCGCGTTACTTTTCGTGTGAGAGAAGCAGGCGCATCGGACCTAAATTATTTTTACTGCGCGATCTTCGGGATCAGGCTACAATTGGCGTATGGATACGTTAGGAAGAATTGTACAAACAAGAGGACGAACGTGGGAAAAAAACGAAGTAGACGGTAAGAATGCAAGGTATATATTATATTACACTGTAAGTTAAAGTTTGCGTTCTTTCCGTCTACTTCGTCTTTTCCTGTGTTTGTCCTTTGGTCCACGCAAATCTTCTTAACATAGCCATGCACCATCTTGCTCAGCAAGGAGATTTGCTAAATTGGCATATGAAGACATGTTAATTTAGTCTAAATAATTTCCGAGATTTATTATGTCAGAAGGCATGCCCTTATGGGGAAAAGCGTCCCTGTCATGATGGTTACAATATCAGCCTTCTGTGCTAGATGACCTCTGTTCGATCCGGCCGTTCGGGAGTTTTTAAGCCAAAAGCTTTAGGTGTCTATGTTGGTCGTGCCCTTGGCGAAACTGTGCCGTGACAAAAAATGGCCGACGCCGCGTAGAGTCGAATCACGTCAGAAATGCTTGCATTGGCCTCCCATTTCTCAAAGAGGTTCCTCTAAACAAAGTAAATTAGTGGCTTTGAAAAGAAAATTTGGCACATTATTTTGGCAAATTATTAGCGTACAAATCCCTTGTCAGACCAAAATTAGAATATGCCTCACCAATTTGGAACCCGCACCAAGCTTACCTTATAAATGCACTCGAATCAGTCCAAAACAGAGCAGCCAGATTCATCCATTCATCATATTCTTACGACATCAGTGTGTCAGCTTTGAAAGCTGAATTCGACTTATTGCCCTTATCACTTCGTCGCCTCATTGCCAGCCTTTGCTTGTTTCATAAGTTTTTCCATAGTTCACTAGGTCGCGCACCCTACATCGTCCCTCCAGCCCGCATATCTCATCGCACTCGTCATCCGCTTCAAGTTTCCCGACCTCGTGCCCGAATTGCCACTTTTGCCGCATCATTTTTCTCCCGTACTGCAGCAGACTGGAACGACCTACCCAACGACATCGCAGCGATCACGTGCTCGTTCAACTTTGCCAATAATGTTACCAGTCATGTTTCGTTGTGTTAACACTCGCTCACCAAAATATATGTACCCACCCCTTATGTAATACCCCTCGTGGGTCTTTAAGGTAATAATATGAAATGAAATGAAATGAAATTTCGGTGTGGGTGGGAATCGAAGCCAGGCCTCCTGGGCGCTAAACGAGCACGCTTCTCCGAAACCACGGCTACACCACGGCTCTGGCTTACGAAGGGCGTGCCTATACCAGGTGCCTGATTGCACACGTCACGTGGCCACATAGCCGTGCTCGTGCCAGTGCTCTCGCGTTCGTCGTCGTTTTCTTCCACCGCTGGCTCCGATGCCGCTCATCATGCCAAGGTTTCCACACTGCTCCTCCCTCTGCGAAAGCGCTGACGACACTCGCCCACTACCAGTTGATGCGGCGATTTCAGTAAGTTCTGTCGTGCACTTCGATGGACATTTACCGGAATTCTTCATAAACATATCTTAAACATGAGAAAAAGTGTGCCAAATGTGCGATACCGCTTTCGCCTTAACATTTTGGAAACGTGTAACACTTGCTTAATCTTATTGATTTACTTATTCAAAAAATTCAGCGCCCTTTCACTCTATGAAGAAGGGAATGACCAGCGAAGCTGTGAATGTGGCCGCTTACTGGCGAACTGCACTTCCGCCGCGGGTCGGTTCGGTATTGCAGCACCTTCTGGATCGGCCAACGCATGGATAGTGCTTAACGCCTGCTTCACCTCCACCTTGAGTCGGCCCAGTATAGCAGTATTGCACTATCTTCGGGATCGGCCCACGTATGGGGAGTGTTTAACGCCTGCCTCACCTCCACCGTGGTTGGGCCCGATATTGCGCTATATTTGGGATTGGCCCGCGTATCAAAAATTGTTAATCTATGCCCACGGAGACTAGATCCGCCAGAACCTAGCCCATAAACAGCTTTGCTGTAAAAATTGCAATTTTACCGTAAGGGCGAAACAGCCAATGCTATTACAACACGTTAGAATATTACACGAAGTAAGGCTCGTTGCTTTAGTGGCAGTACGAAGTACAGCAAACGCAAGCTCTCTAAGTAAACACGTGTTGGGTGACGTACGCAGGCACATTTATGGACAGAAAGAGCTCGATGTCCGCGAGCAGCATCGGCTGGAACTACAGGCTCTTGTCGGCGTCGTCGCCTTGCGTCGGCCTCGCGTTTATGTGCTGCGGCATGCTCACGGTGGGCACGATGCGCTTCGGTTTCGCGTTCTTTTAAGTGCAAGCTGTGGTGGACATTGTCGCTTAGCCTCGGCCTCCCGTTTCCGCAGCGCCGCGTCTGGGCGTCTCCGGTGTATAGATGCAGTGTGTGCCCCACACGTAGCAGCACATTGTTCCTCGCGTCTGGACCACGGGGTGGTCTTGGGGCGTTTGCGGGCCCTGCTTACTTTCAGTGCGATTAGCGTTTCACAGGAACTTCTCGGCTGGCGTTCTAGCAATTACCCCGCGCAGGCATGTTTTCGCGACGGTATGGCCGCGGTGCTTCGCAGCAGAAACACCGCATTGACACGTGGTATACGAAGAACGTTCGTGCGGATATTCACAAGTGACGCAATTATTAGAGTTCCCCAACGGTATATTTTGCTCATTGGATGAAGCTTTTGACACCGGCTGCATTCTAATTGATCTTCAGAAGGCATTTGATAAGGTTTCTCATCCTCTTCTTTTTGTCAAGCTGTCTTTCCTTGGTTTACCCACTAATGCTCTTTTGTGGCTGTATAATTATCTAACAGGTCGTTTTGAAAAAGTAGTTGCTTACGGGGATCAATCTGCTCATGTTTGAGCGTCCTGAGGCGTTCGACAGGGACTGTACTTCATTTGCAGTTTTTTATGCACATAGTGTAGTGTTTTTCATGTACAAATTGGACGCGGAGACAACCCCGGCAAAGCGTAGCCATGATGATGTGGTGGCCGTGTCGCAGGAGCAGCGCCTGAGGCAGATTGAAGCATCGGTGGAAGCGAATGGAGGGAACAAAAATAAAAATAAAAACGCATAGATGCGCGAGTCGTCCTGACAAGGGGCAGCAAAGAGGCTAAATTTCAGCCGCTACTATATCGCGAATGCGCGAGAAGTCGAGATGGAAAATGAGTGCTTCTTGCCGTTCGTTTCGTCCTGCAGGAAAATGGTGTCGTTGAAGAGGTTTCTGCGCGTAGGAAGAACTAACGCGCGTGTATTAGCGACTAAACGAAGGCAAATTCACGTGTATCCTATTGCGACGGAACAAGAAATAAATGTAATCGCAGTGCAGGAAAAGAAAGTTGAATTCGAGGACCAGACCAGCGAAATGTCACGCCCGTTCTTTGTAAATTATAATGTGTGTGTCAGTCATGCTGCTGGGATGGAAGGAGAGCGTGTTCTATTGCTACGTATTTGCTTAGGGGTTGTTATACACTCGGCTACAAGCTGTCCATCGGGTCACGTTGTAGTCTGTGACTTTTTTTTTGCCTGCACAGAATGCCGCGTGATTTTCCTCTATGCTCCAACTGGATATCGCACAGTGTCTAGAATTCTTCTGCCATATGAGTAAGTATTCAAACACTGATCGTATACCTCTCGCTGATTTAATTGTGCATGCTCATCGCGAGAGCAAACGAGTACTATACACCGCATCGTGAGACTAGCACTGTGAAGTTAATGGATACTATCAATCAGTCGCCCTTGAAGATGTGGGAGAACGCATTACCAGTAGGCATGATGTCCAATTCCCACATTTTCAAGGTTATAGTCACGCACGCTTTGAGCGTGTATATGTGTCGCTCGATATTGTCCCTCTGTGTAAGGATTATTGCGTAACCACTTTCTCTTCCCCTGGCCCTTGCCTCGTCGTGATTGGCATTTGCAGCAAAAAAAAGAAAAAAAAGTACATTAGCTGTGATTCATGGAAAATTTATGTTTAAATTTTCAATGACGAACCTTTCAAAACTTTGATGCTTGAGGGCATGCAAAACTGTACGGTGACAATAACTCAGAAGTTAGGTCGAACTTAGAAACGCTTGAACAAAAAAGTTCGAATGAGAACTATAGCAAAATGCAGCATCTTTAAATATGAAGAACAATTTCGTGAAAAACAGTTACGTACCAACTTGCAAACTCTTGTCGAGGAAGAGCGTCAAACGCCTGGAATATTTAAGGTATATATCCGTGCGGTGAAACAAAATTTGGAGTTTTCAGACATAGGAGGATTTCGGGGAGCAATTGTAATAGCGAGAGCAGAGAAAAAAGTAATGGTTGAAAAGGCGTACAAAGCTGAAAAGGTTCTTGCGCCAAAAAACAACACACACAAGAAAGACGACGACACCACGGGAGCTAGGTATGCAAGATCACCAACTAGCCCAGCAGTTAACTCTTCTAGCGTACAAAACGCACACTATAGGGACGGAAAAAAGTTAAGCAGAACGTGGTTTACTAACAGAAATCGTATACAATGGAGCAGTGACAAGCGCGAAAGACGAGACTGGGCAAGCCTCTCACGAGTGCTCTGTTTTCGGTAGGCTCTGTAGATAGTGACCACTTCAAAAGTGAGTTTTTGTCCTTCATGCTATAAGTAAATGACGAAACAAAGGATAGATCGGAACTTTCAATCTCGTTTGGGGACGTAGAGAAAGCGATCGATGTCCTAACTCTCGGAAAATCTTCTGGTCCTGACAGCCTAAGCACGGCTTTGTATAAGACCTTCAAGCGAGAAATATCTCCAGTATTGGTGCACTTACTCAACAAGTCTTTGAGTTTAAATCTCTATCTCCGTCGCTTCACTCTTCGTATGCTATTTTTATTCCTAAAACGAACGATTCTATCAAAACTTCGGCAGGTATCAGCCTATCGGCCAATCAGCCTAACAAACGTAGATAACAAAATTTTAATGAAAGTAATGGCTAGAAGGTTCTAGAGCGTAATTAAAGAAATAATGGGCCCGCTTCAAACATGTGGATTAAAGGCTACAAGGATATTTACCAACAATCTCAAAGAGGGTGTGTATTACAGTGTTACACTCTCATGAAGGATGAAGTTGCGGTGCTCCAGATTGATATTGAGAAGGCCTCTGACCGTGCTCCACAAAACTTCCCAATAAATTTCTTAAAACATGCGTCTGTTGGTACAGTAATAACAGAAACTGTTCGTATGACGTACAGTGAATTTAGCACTCGGCTGGCTATTAACAAAGAGGGGAGAAATCTTCAAGGGTGGCGGTCAGTCAAGGATGTCCTATTTCTCTTCTCCGTTTTTGCATGTTTATTGAAATCTTTCACCTAAGTATTATAAATCACAATACAATGAGTGTTTTGAGGCTTCATGCGCGTGAAGTGCACGTTCTGGCCCATTCTGATGGCATAGCTGCTTTTTTTTTCAAATCTCGAAATCATTGCGGGCGTTACGGACATAATCAAGCGCCTTTGTGAGGTAAGCGGAAGTGCAGTCAATTAGAGAAAAGGTCTAGGTTTTTGGCATGGTGATTGGGATATCACGTCATAGTTTTTCCTGAATGTGCAGTGCGTAACACCGGGGAAGTATTTAGGCATACCCTTTAAATATTATACCAGCAGGAATTCTTACTGGCGGAGGCCGACAGATGAAATCCGAGAAGCCGAAACATGGAAGGGCAAATATTTGAATATATTTGCTCGTGCTAGAGCTTGCAATTCATTGTTCATTAGTAAATTGGGGTACGTGCTGCAAGTCCCCTACTGTCCTTGAACAAACGTGCAGAGTTCATCGATTTTTTTTCCGTGTTTATATGGGGATCGGCATGGGAACGAACAAGCCGGATGAACATTTTTCAGCGTGTCCGCGATGGCGGCTTGAGTTTATCGAATTCATTTCTGATACAGCTTGTAATTCGTTTTTCATACCTTCGAGATGTTCAGGATCCTTTCCTGCGCACTGTTTGCCAAGAACAACAAGCCATTGTTCTGCACTAGTTTTTCATCTTTTCCAATAACATGGAAGGTCGACTACAAGGTTGCTTTAAAGAGAAAGTTGAGTCGTGTCGCCTCTAAGAAGCCCGATTTTCAATTGAATATTTCAGAACAAGGTGCTCTAAATATTGTATAAGTATTTACGCAATGTTCTTCTCCCAGTTGCATTGTACAGGACTCCGTTTTCTTAGTGAACATGGCGAAAAGTGCTGAAACATGTAAGAGCATGCAGGCATGCTGCGCGCCATGAGGTGAAAACTTTCTTCTTCATATTTCATGCACGCGTTCTTACAGTTAAGACATGGCTGTCTAAGCAGCAATTTTTCGTTCCGTGTGGCGAGCAGTCTTTTTACGCAGCAAACCAAAAGCGATTGAGCAGGTATTCCTGGAATGCTTGGTTGGCATGCACTTCTGGGATGTCCTGCAAAGCACGTTAGAGATGGATTTTCATTCGCACGTGCAGGGAAAAAAGTACCTAATGGTTGATAACGAAGATGGCCTTTCTATATGATATTAACATCTTATTGGCTCTGCCTGGTATTTGGACGTCACGCATAGCTGTTCGTTTGCCAAGCGGAACTTGATGCTCGTCCTGCTAGAGAGTACTTTAGAGAGTCTGATTTCATCTCTGGAAATGAAGAGAGCGAGAGAGAGAGAGAAAGAAAGAGAACGCTGCATAGATCCTTTTCTCTCTCTCTCTCTGTTGCATATGGAATAATAGTAAAAAATATGAATACCATTGCAGTAAAGAAAAAAGACGCCCGTTGGTTAGAGCATCAGGTTACTGTGCTTTGGGTCCTCTGGGCGAATCTTGCCGTCGGACTTTTTTATTTGTGTTTAAATTATACATTTTTTGCAATAGGTCTCCTGAGTTACTAAGCAAGGCAATATCATCAGCGAATCTCAAGTTGCTAAGGTATTCTCTATCAACTTTTATCCCCAATTCTTCCCACTCCAAGTCTCTGAATACCTCCTGTAAACATTGAATATTGAATAACATTGAATAACATTGGAGAGATCGTATCTCCCTGTCTGACGCCTTTCTTTATTGGGATTTTGTTGCTTTCTTTATGGAGGACTACGGTGGCTGTGGAGCCGCTACAGATATCTTTCAGTATTTTACATATAGCTCACCTACACCCTGATTACGTAATGCATCCATGACTGCTGAGGTTTCGACTGAATCAAACGCTTTTTCGTAATCAATGAAAGCTATATATAAGGGTTGGTTATATTCCACACATTTCTCTATCACCTGATTGATAGTGTGAATATGGTCTATTGTTGAGTAACCTTTATGGAATCCTGCCTGGTCCTTTGGTTGACAGAAGTCTAAGGTGTTCCTGATTCTATTTGCGATTACCTTAGTAAATACTTTGTAAATACTCACTGACCTGGAGAGGCAAAGCAGAAGGGTGGGTCTGAAAATTGTTCTGCAGAAAACTAAAGTGATGTTTAACAGTCCCGGAAGTAAACAGCAGTCTACGATAGGTAGCGAGGCACCGGAAGTGGTAAGGGAATACATCTACTTAGGGCAGGTAGTGACCACAGATCCGGATCATGAGACTGAAATAACCAGAAGAATAAGAATGGGCCGCGGTGCGTTTGGCAGGCATTCTGAAATCATAAACAGCAGGTTGCCACTATCCCTCAAGAGAAAAGTGTATAACAGCCGTGTCTTACCAGTTCTCACGTATGGGGCAGAAACCTGGGGGCTGATGAAAAGAGTTCTGCTTAAATTGAGGACGACGCAACGAGCTATGGAAAGAAGAATGATGGGTGTAACGTTAAGGGATAAGAAAAGAGCAGATTGGGTGAGGGAACAAACGCGAGTTAATGACATCTTAGTTGAAATCAAGAAAAAGAAATGGGGGG
The DNA here is from genome assembly GCF_050947875.1 of Dermacentor variabilis. Classification (NCBI taxonomy): domain Eukaryota; kingdom Metazoa; phylum Arthropoda; class Arachnida; order Ixodida; family Ixodidae; genus Dermacentor; species Dermacentor variabilis. The sequence goes on from NC_134572.1 coordinate 103,031,520, forward strand.
GGGCATGGGCAGGACATGTAATGAGGAGGGAAGATAACCGATGGTCATGAAGGGTCACGGACTGGATTCCAAGGGAAGGGAAACGTAGAAGGGGGCGGCAGAAAGTTAGGTGGGCGGATCACATTAAGAAGTTTGCAGGGACAACATGGCCACAATTTGTACATGACCGGGGTAGTTGGAGAAGTATGGGAGAGGCCTTTGCCCTGCAGTAGGCGTAACCAGGCTGATGATGATGAGGATGATGATACACACACATACACACACACACACACACACACATATGTGTGTGTGTATATATATATATATATATATATATATATATATATATATATATATATCACAGCGCCCAAGAGGCTAAAACAAAGCCGATACGAAAAAGAAGTGGGGACTAGAGCTAAACACTCCTTCAACTGCGGCGCTTTCTTTCGAACAAACCCGTGTTGGCTTTTTTGTACTTTCCTGGTACAGTCGAATGGATGAGAATTTTCCGTTTTATGAAGCTTCCTCCACCTTACGGGCTTCAGCTGAACTAATTTGCCAAAAATGACAATAGTGTGGTTACTAGCCACACTTCTCAATGTAGGAAGGTGGTATAAGACATCGTTGGTTGTTGTATTGCTTCCATGTTGCAGTGGTGCTGCGAAACGTAATTATTGGGCAAAGCGTCTCCCTGTTGGGCCCAATTAGCGTTTTTACCGTCGCGCTACCACCTATACTAAGACAAGCCTGCAGATATGACATTTCATTGAGCGTAACTCACAAAAACAACTGCAAGCAACCTAAACAATACAACTTGCAATCCCATATTACGGAAAGAAAAACAAATACGAAATAGTAGGCGCAATAAAAAAAAATTAATCTAGTCTGACTAGTTAAACATAAAAAGAGAGGCGAAGATGATGCAAATAATGCCTTTGATTAGTTATTGCAGGTGTTTCTGACCACACGTCATTTTTTCCTGCTAATAGTAGACAAAAATAGGCTTGCTGCAATGGCTGTAGTGAACCAAGATACGCGAATCAGAAAATGAAAAAAAGAAGTACAGTTAACAGAAAGCCGGAAGGTGCTTCCAGGAGGCTGGAAAGAAACCATTGCAGGAAGAAATTATGCAGATCCCACGTACTGTGTAAATCCATGTAAGCGAAGCTTTCTGTGCTGTTTGCTTTGATTGTCGATAATTAGCGGTGATGACGGTGATGAATGTTTAATTTTTTCACTGTTTAGTCCAACACGAGAGTGATGAATTGATGTTAAACGTTACCTTGCGTGCACCACTGCTGCCTGCGTAGTACACAAAATAGAAAGTGAGAGAGATGTTTCCTTCAGGCGCTGCTGTGTGCCATATTTCATAACCTCTGAGAGTGTTGATCATTGTCATTGCCTCACATGGCAGATCGCATAGCGGCAGGAGCATTAAAGTTTAATTGGATTATGGGGCTGTACGTGCTAAAACCAATATCGGATTATGAAGCAGGCCGTATAGTGACGGACTCTGGATTAATTGTGACACCGTGGTTTCGTTAACGTGTCCCTTCATCTAAGTGCACGAGCGTTTTCATTTCGCGTCCGTCGATATGCGGCTGCCTCGGTCAGGATAAAATCCGCGACTTCGAGCAATGCCATAGCCTCAAAGCTACCGCGGCGGGCACAGAAGTGTTGATTTGACGCGCTACCGCTTCCATTTTGTCGCCTTGACCCTGCCATGCGCTTTAATTAATGTGGCTCTGCTTCTGCACGCCCTGCGTAAGTTGTGCGCTAGACGTATATGGATAGTTTTATTTTTCAGAAATAGCAGAAGCGTGCCGTACCACCCCTTCAGTTTGTCCACAACCGCTCTTTCTTTGCCTTGTCACACCATCTTTCCCCTCTCCCGCCCTCTCCTCATGTATGTGAACCGTGAGATTGGAAAGGCTGTTATTCACTCGTTTCGCGACTGCATCTGCTCTACCCATTCTTTGTCTCCTCTCTCGTCTCCTCTCTTCAGTTCTATCTACGTCCCCTCTGGACTAGCACGTTGGTTGAAAGGTAAGCACTGCAATTTCTGCACAGCTTTTGAGGGGGTAACGGATGATTACAGCTGTCAGGAGGCTAATTTGTCTGCGCCCAGGGAGCTCCAGAGTCCATTGTGCACATGCCACACGATGGAAAGGATACGAACAATTTTTTGATGTCAATATTTCTCTCTGCCACGCTCCTGTCATTTGTGTACACGCTCTGAACCACCCACCAGCGCGGCGTGCAACAACAGGGCAGCATCAGCAGTAGCAGCAGCACAAACGTCGAAGGAAGATGCGAAGAAAGCGTCGTTTTAAAACTAGGCCAGAGCTTAGCATCGCTAACTTACTAGGTCATGTGATAGAATGCTTAGTTTGTGATAACTGTGGAGTCTCCACAGCTTGGCGCGCGTGTGTCGCGGGCGACCTTGGACGCTCTCATTTATGAAAGTGGCGTGTGTATACCTCGTATGCGTTAGAGAGCCGCTGCTTTGTGCACACTTTTATGCCGCTCACGTACGCACAACACACCTCGAGATTTCTGTTCGGTAACTCCAGGTTGGGTGAAGTCCACCCATAATGATACAAAGAAACGCGTGACCGATGGTGGGATCAAACCTCTGTCTTCCAGCACAGCAGCTCATTGCTCTAGCCATTAGCCCACGATTACAAGCATGCTTCTCAAGTGCCAAAGTGGCTCTTCTAAGCGTCTGGCACATGCATCGCGTGCCAGGTTCCCGCATTCTTCTCTCGTCACAGCTAGCACTTCGAGTCGCTGTGTTAAACTACACTTCCACTTCGGGATAGTGCACTTTATCCGGGGTCGGCTCGCAATTTTTGTCAAATGCCCCCGACGTGGGTGGAGTTTGCCTATAATGGGGTCGCATTAAAAAAAGAAGAAGAAGGAAGGGGGCACACCATTACTGGCTTTAGGCACAGGTTGCATAGCCTCGTGGCACCCGGCTCAACGAAGGGGCCTCGCCAAGCATCTGCGCTAGGCATTAGTTCCGGACAAGTACGAGTGAGCGACCATCGCACATTCTGCCTCCTCGAGTGCTTAGCTACGAAGGCAAAAAAAAGAAGAGAAGAACGCATACACCACCAGGTGCGCGACCAGAAGGATGAGAGTGCGGGAAGCTGTCTGCGGCAGGCGACCATCGATAGGACGGAGAAAGATGAAACGTTAATGTTCGAGCCGATTGGCCGATCGATGAGGCACGCGAAAGCGAGAGACCACGTTTGTACAACGCACCGTGGTGGCACAACCCAGACTCCGCTACCGATCTGCGCTGCCGTTATAGATGCAGAGCGGAGTAAGGATATTTTCGGCCAATGTTTATTCGTTTCGTTGGTAGCGACAGCTGTGTGACAGGGATCACCTTGATAGATCTTCAGAACATCTTGTCTTGATTGTTTGTTTTTTTAACTTTTACCTTTGTATTTAAGACATTGTGCCGCTGCCAAGCACTGATTTCAGGAACTGCGGACCTCGTCAAGCTGCCGAAAAGCAGCTTCTTTCCATTCAAAGTCTAAAGCCCCTTCATATTTTAATAGAAAATTCCGTTGTCCTTTTCTATTACATAAAACCTAAAAAAGCAACAAAATCTTTTTGGAAGACCTCCCGCTCTTTTAAAACTCTCTTTATAGAGAGTTTTAAAAGACGAGGAAGGATAGGTATGGTAAACAAAGAATATTACCGTTTGGCTACAGCGAACTAGGTATGACGTAAGGGGCAGCGAATAGAAAGAACAAGAAGGTTACTTCATTTTCAATTTGCGGAACTGTGCCTTCGTACGCTGGAGCCTTTCGATTTTTTTTTGTTTTTTTACCGTTTCACACTCTAACAATGCTGTATAGACTTGTGTAAAGGCCGCATCTCTGTCAGGGCCACACACCCAACTTGGCAGTGCCGAACTTGGGAAATAAATTTCCAAAGGAGAAGTAATCACCTCCGGTGTCCCGATGCCGCCCGCTCGCATACGCCAATTTGCACGCTCTGCCTGCTCCCGCGCGTCGCTACTAGATAGCGAGCGCTGCGTGTTGACCTCTTATGCGATGACACATCCGCCGATCCGGGATGTGCACAATTTTGAGCACATCGTTCGGTCCCGTGTAAGGGCCGCACCTTGTCAAAATTGTGAAAACAAGTGCGGCGCTTACACGAGCCTATGCGGTACTTCCGAAACATGAAAATACCATCATCATCATCAACCTATATTTATGTCCCCTGCAGGACGAAGGCCGATCCCTGCGATCTTAAACTACCCCTGTCCTGCGCCAACTGATTCCAACTTGCACCTGCAAATTTACCAATTTCATCACCTTACCTAGTTTTCTGGCGTCCTCGTCTGCGGTTCCCTACTCTAGGCCCCAGTTCTGTAACTCAAATTGTCCACCGGTTAAATATCCTACGCATTACATGGCCGGCCCAGCGTCATTTTTTTCGCTTAATGTCAATTAGAATATCGGCTAACCCCGCTTGCTCTCTTATCCACCCCGCTCTGTTCCTGTCTCATAACGTTGCGTTTAATATTTTTTGTTCCACCGCTCTTTGCGCGGTCCCTAACTTGTTCGCGAGTTACTGTGTCAACGTCTTAGTCTCTGCCTCATACGTTAGCACCGGTAGAATGCAGTGATTGTACACCTTTCTTTGCTATGATAGTGTTACGTGATGATCGCAAGTGGTAAGTTTGCTGTCAGGCTCTGGGACTGTCTGCCGTATGCACTCCAACCCATTTTTATTCTTCTGTAATTTTCCTTCTCATGATCAGAATCCCCAGTAAGTAATCGACCTAGAGAAACATACTCTAACTGACACTAGAGGTTGACTGGCAATTCTGAACTCTTGTTCCCTTGCCAGCCTATTGAACATTATCTTTGTGTTCTGCATGGTAATCTTCAGACCCACTCTTTCACTTTCTGGGTTAAGGTACTCAATCATTTATTGCAATTAGTCCCCAGTGTTGCTGAACAGGAAAATGTCATCTGCAAACCGAAAGTTGCTGAGATATTCCCAGTTTAATAATCCAAATACTTCCAAACATGCAGTGAATAGCATCGGAGACATTGTGTTTCCTTGCCTGACCCCTTTTTGGGATTGTCATGAAAATTATAATTCCACTCGAAATTCTGCGTCGACGCCACCACGCCACCACGCCACCGCGCCACCACGCCACCACGCCACCACGGCACCGCGGAGCCTACTTTTTCGTTGAGAAGTTTCGAGACGTTTTGAAAGAGCATTGACTTCTTATCAATTAAACGTAGATTTGACTCTATCATTCTGCGTGGCCCGCATTTGTCAGTAGTATTTGTTGAATCTAACCATATGGAGGTGGTGATGTGACAGGATACGCGAAGATTATTAGACGCGACCGGTTTGGCGCTGTCAATGTTGTTGAAGTACAGTAATCTCTGTTCCAGTGTGCTTCGTTCCTCATAGTTGGTGTGGTGTGAGATGGCTACAGAAGCATGCATATATGGAGTCGCATTCTAGTATCAACTTTGCAGAGGGCCTCGGGCCGTCTGTTTCAACGTAGTGCTTTTAGTGTAGGTGCTATTGTAGTAGGCGATGAAATGTGTCCATAAGAAATGTTTACTTCAGTAGTGTCTCCGTGACGCAAATGCACCAAGTCTCCGTGACGCAAATGCACCAACCATAGCCTTTAAAGGGACCATGAAACGGTTTTGACGATATTGTACACACGTACTGAGTCGTTAACGTAGAGCCTTCTGATCAAGAAGCGACAAATTTAAACGCTCCGCGTGAAGCGTGAAATTTATTATAAGGTTTTAAAAATGTGACTTGTTACTGGTCGCAGCGGTACCACTCCCCTGAATTGTCAGCCGTAGTTGACGTAGTTAGTCCAATTGACATCATTTGGTGGAGCTATTCGACTGGCCATTAAGATGGCATCATCGATAACTTTTCAAGCTTTACGTTAAATAAGTGTTGCAGGTAAGAGTTGAAGTGTTGGTTATTTTGTTTCTGTAAAAAAGTTACAGAAAGTGAACACGCAACGACCATTTATCACTGCACTCAAGCATTTCCGGCACACAGCAAGTGTAGCCTGCTTGTGTTACAAGTGCTCCTTGTTGATACGAGCTGCATGGTTAGTTTCTCTCGAGGTTTCTTTTGGCGAAGACCATGAATCGTCCTTGTTGCGTTGTAGGCTGCTAACCTAAAGATTGGCAGCATGTCAAGCTGCGCCATCGGGTCCCTTTACAAGGCAACAGGCGAGTGGAGTGGCTGCAGCGAATAGGGCTGCCGGTATCCGATTGGCGCCACGATGTATACGCGTTGGCGGCCGTAACTTCAAGCCCGAGGATTACTACCACAATAGAGAGTTTTAGCAAGCAGGCATTCCTGTAAACACAGGCGGACTTGGCGTTTTGCCAGATGGGTGGAGGCACTGTCTTGAGCTGCCTTCAGGGCGGAGCCACCTGGTGTCACAGAGCTCAATCAGACAAACAAAGAGCTACTATAACAGCAACCAAGTGTGTTCTACGTTGCTGCCGGTGTAAATTTTGTGCAGCAGCGTAAATGTGAACACGTTGTCTTTTTACAGCCAAGCTGCTTATGGCTAGGGTTCCGTGCATTTTTCGTGTCCACCAACAAATCTGTGTGGCCAAAAGCTATCATCATCAGCAATGGCAGCTGCCACTGCTCGTGCGTAGTTCATCGCCTTCTACCACAGCTTGCTCGTCGGCACCCCTCTGCGTGACCGCGCGAACGCGCTGGTGCCACTGCTCGCGCGTTCGTCGTCGTCGTCTTCTTGCACAGCTGGCTCCGTTGCCGCTCATCATGCCAGCGTTCCAATTCTGCCACTCCCTCTGGGAAGGCCCTGACAGCCCTGACCCACCGCCTGTCAGTGCGGTGGTTTCGGTCTTAAATTATTTGCATCAATATATCGCTCAGCGCCTTCATCGTCGTCTTCTTCCACAGCTGGCTCTGATGCCGCTCATCATGCTAGCGTTCCCATACGGCCCCTCACTCTGCTAAGGCTCGGATGGCATTGGCCGACTGACATTCGGTGTGGGGATTTCGGTCTCAAATTGTTTGCCTAAATATAACGCGAAATGAAAACATGAATGAATATAACGAATGTGTATAACGAATGTATAACACGAATGAACGCTAATGAGCAAAAATAAATGTGTGTGCGTACATTTCGTCACGATGACCACCGATCAAGACAATAAATGTGTTCTTAGCTTTGTTCTAAATTATGTGTCATCTCTTTGTCATGTTCCACGCACCTTCGCTGATCCGCCACCTTAACAGAGTGTAATCGCTCATAATTTTTTTAATGTTCGAAATGTTTTAGACTTGGCTACAGCCATATTAGCTCTGCGTTTGGCTCGTTGAGCTCTGCGTCACCAAGTGGATGCACCGCGCAGGCCGCTCAGGCCGCTCACGTTTAGGCTAAAGCCCCTTCATCACAGCGGTAATAGTATGGAGGGGCTTTGGCCTACACTTCCGCCCATCCGCCGAAACTCCCGGCTCGCCTGCGTTTACGGCATTCCGGGCACATTCAGCGCTTCGACAGAACGCTCGCATCGCGTGCTGCTTTGCGGCGGCCAGCGGGGAGGTTGGAAAGGCTTCGCGCGCTGGCTCCAAGACCTGAAGTAGACGACACGAGGTCACGTCATGATGCAAGTCGAGTGAATGCGGAGATTTGCCCCGATCGCTCGGCAAACGGGTTGAGGAGAGGAAAGCATGGGTATGTGGAAAGGTGACTTCTAATCCTCCGTCGCTCTCTTAATATGGGACTCTTCACTGAAATGGTGCGCGAATGTTTTACTGTAGCTGTACCTTACGCGTCTACAAAATTTTGTCCAAACCGTTTCAGGCACACTGTAAATTAGAAATATGAGTGCTGTGAAATGTTTGCGATGAGGTTTTGCTTGGCTCAAAGGATAGCTAAAACCGAGTACCAGGCAGCACCTTTCTCTCTGCTCGAGGATTAAAAAAAAAAGCCACATGTGTATAGTACCAAAGCAAAACTCCCTTTGCTTCATTAATACTAAAAGCGGCTGTTTCCGTTCCCTGCGCGATTAGGTATTTTGCGAAATATGTATCGACAATTTCTTTTTGCACTTTGGTGGCGAATAGATAAAAGTAAGACCTGTTCAAACCGGAATAATGAATGAAGTGATGTCGCAGTGACGCTAGAGCTTGCACTCACGTGTGGTCATCTATAATTTAGAGCCCTCACAAAACGGCCGGCGAACCGGAAGCTTTAGCAGGTGGCTACTTTTCTGATTCATTATTTAGACGAATTTGTCACCTATAAGTTCGCTTATACCGTTCTGTCGTGCATTTTTGCCGACAGAACGCGAACAAAGCGAAGAAAGCGAAGCGAAGTACGTGTACCTCTATCTAACGGCCGTACACTCTGCTCTTCTCTGACGCTCTTCGAGATTGCCTGTCCGCAAGGTTCAATGTGAGCGCTGAGACGCAGCGCATTATTGATGGCGCGACGTAGGACGGCGCCAGTTCGTGTGAAGAGCGCGATCGCCTCCTGCCCACTTGACGCCCGCGCTATAGAAGATCCTCTGTTGGCGCAGGAACGGAGGAACGTGAGACGAGCCTTCCGGAAGAGTTGCGCCTGCTTTCCACGTTCTTGGTCCCAAGTGCTCTTCTCAGGTCTCAAAAGAAATAAGGGTAGAAGAAATTCGAACCAGGAAGCCTGTAAATAATAGAAACATGGAAACAGAAAGCCGATAATAAGAAAAAAGAAGGAATGGAGGAGGAAATAAATGAAAGACCGTAGGCAAAAAAAAAAATCGATAGGGATTTAGAAAGAGAGGTAATTCAAAAGGGAAGAGCACAAATAATGAATGGAAGACAGCAGAGTCGCATCTGCTTTTAAGGCCTATATTAAGATTGTTGTGGGACTTCCCGGAAGGCTTTAGCAGGAATTCTGTTTTGTTCATTTAGCCATTTTGTTACGTAATGAGATGCGTTCAAAGACATTCTAGTGTAATGTACCGGGTGTTTCACGTAACTTGAACCAATGATTTAAAGAATCTGACTAACCGCAGCTGAATGAAAACAACGACGCATGGTTTTCAGTCATGGGCTGCTCTTTATAGAGTATTTTTATATAACATTTAATTACTTATTTCACTAACATCAGTTATGAATTTTTTTCAAGTTTCACTTAAGGCCCAAGTGCATTTCGTTACGTTGTTGAGAGAATTAGAAAACGACCAATCGAATTTTTTGTGGCAATGTAGATGTTGCGTGGTGTTTTTTCTTTTTTCGGCGTTTAAATAAAGCCCGTGAAATAGGAAATAAAATTGCGTGATTGCGCTTGTGCGCTATAGCATTGCAGCGCTCTCAAACTTTGCTTCGAGTGGCAGAACTGTGTGTGTGGGCCGTGGCGAAGCGAGCGGCCGTGGCGGTAGGCATGCGCTTCACAGTTCGTCAGCATATTTGACGGTGGCACACGGAAAGAATTCACCGCCTTCCCTGATAAGCGATACGCTCAAAGCACGGTTGAGAGCGTTGCAAAACGATAGCGCATGAGCGCAGTCACGTGGCTTTATTTCGTATTAAGCGGCCTTTCTTTAAATGTTGAAAAGTATCACTGCGCAGCATGTATGTTGCCACAGAAAATTGGATTGGTTGGTTCTGAACACCCTCTACAGCGTAACGAAACCCACTTGGCCCTAAAGTGAATATTAGAAATTTTGAATGTTTGATGTGAGTTATTTAAATAATTCAGCAGAATGTATGAAATATTCTGAGGGGTGCCACATGACGGCAAACCATAAGTCATTGGTTTCACCGAACGACGTATAAATAAGTGGTTACCCACATATTTAAAATCCTTGGTTCAAGTTAAGTGAAACACCTTGAATAGTGACCTCCTACCTAATTAGTACATGACCGGGGTTGTTGGAGAAGTATGGGAGAGGCCTTTGCCCTGCAGTGGGCGTAACCAGGCTGACGAGGATGATGATGATGATGATGATGATGATGATGATGATGATGAACTAATTAGCTGATTTGTCTTGCCAAAAACATTCGATCTCTTTCTTATGCAAGAGATTCAGGCGAAGCAGTTTTTCTACGCCGTCCTGTTGTTGCGCAAACCCTATCCTGTTGTTCAGCAAACTTTCCAAGTCCTCTTTCCTATTGCGGAACATAGAATGGGGTTCTGCGCAAAGCTTTCGCGGATTCCTGTATTTCTCTGTCTCTCTCTTTTTATTTCTTGTACGTGGCTACATAATGATCGAAGCATGCACTGTTCAAGAAGTATTTCTATACTCAGTGCGTCTCTATTTTAGTTTCTTTTGTTGGGCGCTGAGTAACAGTTGACAGAAATGTGGGGAAAACATACAAGCTCGCGCACGAATGCGACAACAAGCATCACAGGACATGGACTTTCCCGCGTTATTTACGTTTTTCATTCTTGCTATCATCCGACCTGACTTCGGCTTTCTGCTTCAGAGACCGCGCTTGCAATGGCTCAGCTCTTCTAGAGAGTCTGACAATAGTGCAGAACAAGGCCGGGGTTTAGTCTGCAGTTAATATAGTTCATGGTCTGCTGTGCCCCACCCGTTTTGTTGTCTGTCTGGGAATATTGACGGAATAGGGCACATTGAGATAAAACTGTGTGCGTGCGCTCGCGTGTGTGCATGTGCATGTGAGTGTGTGCGTGTATGCGTGTGCGTATGTGCGTGTGCGTATGTGCGTCTACGTGTGTGTGTGCGTGTGTGTGTCATCCGCACCACATGAAGCAAGCCGGGAGCGTATGGTTAGGGCAATCACGTTCGCGCCCTTTGCAGTGGTAGAGACGTAGGCGTTCACGTTTTCCAGCGCTATTAATGATTTATTAACTATTGGTTCCGTCAATGGCACTCCTTTTACCGTGCCACGGAACCACCATGCTCACTACTCATGCGCCTCTGTGTTGCTTTTTTTTCTTTTTCCGTGTTTCTTAGCGAGTCACTCCGAATGGCGCATTAGACTGTTCTAGCTCTCTCGGTCACTGCTTTGCAGTTTGCGCGTCACAAACTTCATTGTTAGAACTTTGTGCTTGAAGCGAGCAATGATGACATACATAGCGTGATTATAAGATATAGTTTCAGATACAAACTGCTCGTGGCGGTAGTCAGGATACGTAGCCGTCTGACCCATGGACTTACTCGGGAAGAAGCAATGCTGTTGTACCGCATCCGAACCAACTCCGCGTACACCCCAACTTGGTTATTGAAAACGGACCATGCGCTTCCCCGCTCTGTGCCTTCCGTGGTGATACGGCCAAGTCGAACATTTCATTTGGCTATACCCGCCGTTCGACGCAGAAAGAAAAGTGATAGTTGACAGCCTGCAGAGAAATTGTCTTTCGCACAGGACCTTTGAAGACGTCATTTTTCCCGAAGGACCAGCGGCTCTCAGGAAGAGTGCAACGACTGCAGATTGCCTTCATGCGAGACACGGGGCTCTTCGACACCTCGTGACGCACATAGTAACACTCACAGCTCAGGCGGAACAACTGCCGGCTATGTATGCCAGGCTAACCCCGCCTGCTGCAACGCCACGACCGCGGCCACTACCACCTACATACAAGTACTCTTGGGCTGTTGTCAGATGTTTCGGTTCGCTCACACTATATATACAAGGAATAAAGCCTCTAACAGATTAGACCGCCATCTTGAGCTTGGAAAGAAACCTGCATCATCCAGCGCCCTGTATCACAGTGTTCAACCACTTAAAAACTCAATTTCAGTGGCGTCCTTTTTTTTCCCTTAGAACACTGATTATTCAGCCAGCGATCGCGCATCAAAACGTCGGAACCTTTGATGCGCACAGCATTGTAGATCAAGATTTTCAGATGTTGAAGGCAGTTTATCATGTAACATGTAGACATGTTTATCTGTGGCGGATTTCTCAAATTTAAGATTCGTAAAGTACCTTTGATGACTACACATTTTTTCTTCAAAAGCGCAGCGCAGCAATGTAATCCTGGATACAAGCTCGTTTTTGTGCAAAGTACACACAAAATAAATGTACTAAAATGCAGTAAATAGGTTGCGGTTCAGTGTAAAAATAAGTCTTCAAATGACAGGGGAGTACAGAGTCGAATGGAAATCAAATCGCTATTAAATGTAAAACGGAGATTGTGCCGTCACGGCTAAACGTCAACAGCACGGCTAACGTGAAATCCAAGCATTCTGACTTCAGAGAGGGCGATACTGCACGACACCGTTGAAAACAACTTTCTGTTAAAGTTACTTGGTCTTCAATATATCCTCTACAAAAACTTCTGTAAAAATAACGGCAGAAATATACATCCATCCTTCCCCACAATCGCCAAAAGAAAAACGAAAAAGAAAAGAAGACAAGAATGTTACTGCCGTCTTCGCTTTCCCAACGTTGCAACAAGCATACGCTTACATAGTGGGCACGCTGATTTATGTGCCAGTCAAGATTATTACAAGAACAATAAGCAAGAGATCTGAACAAACCATTCGACAACTTGAAAGATTGCTGCATTCGCCGCCTTGTAATGAGCCGTGATAACCTAGTTTGATGGTTCTTCCTGTGTAGATATTTATAAATTGCACTCACTTCACTCAGCCAGCTTCTCTTTTGTTGCTGATTGTATAAAAAACGTCATTTTGCTGTCACCGGAGTATATTACTGTTCATGGCACGGTCTTCTCTTCTTTTCTTAGACTCGTACATCAACGACATATTTTAAACGGTATGGATGTATGGTCCATGAGAAAGAATTATGGGCTTTAATGCATCCGTCAAAGTTTGCTGACAGGAATCAGAAACTGCATCATAACTTCTGTAAGAATATTTTGTTACTCTCAAATTATTCCACCCGAATATAACATGTATGCTTGGCAATAGGCTCATCCTGAACACCATTTGCCTTCGGCATTAAATAAAAATAAGCATTTTCTTCCAATATAAATTACTTCTTACGTAACCGATTTTTCACTATCTGTATATATTGCCAAAATTAAAGAATGCGATCTAGAGATCCCATTGTTTGTGTGTAACAAAGCTATTTTATGCTGACTGACAGCCGTACATTCTGAAGTACATCACTGTTTCGCACTAGGCTCAGCATGTTTGTTTTCTATACTTAGCAATGAAATCATGATATCTAGAGACGAAAACATTTGATCTTAAGGATTGACAAAATGACAAATAACACATTAAAACCTTAAAACAATATTATATTTACCCCATCAGCGCTGTTACTCACAGACTGAGAATTTAGTGAGCAAATAATGACAAAGGGCACTTAACCTATCCCTTCTCCTAAGAAATTTTGATTCGCCATATCAATATCGAAAATGTTATTATGTTATTTTACGTTCACATCTGCTGCACATGCAGCTCTATGAGGACATTCGCGCTACTTGTGCACGGAGTCAAAACATCTTGACTCAGTCTAGGCTCTGCCATGGTAGCCGGGTGACGTATAATGAGCATGAGAAGTTTACAGGGGTAGTCGGCAAGATATGTTGGAAGTTATCAAACGCGACTCTATTGCTTTGCTTTCGGAATCTGCACTACCTTTAACCTGGCTGTCATAGATTATAAGTGGAATCTGGGAAAGTTTTATGGCAAGCTTAACTTAAATAACTTGGTGCACGCGCTAACTCCATTCCATATACAGCAGTCAACGCTGTGAAGGCTAGGGTGACTTCTTGCACCGGCTTTGTTCGCAGTTTGATATTGTTCGACGCTTCTTTTTTTACCGCAATTGTGCGCAACTCTTTTTTAGATAGGCTCATTATTGAAAGAAACAAGTTTTTATTCTTAGAAACAAGCACACTGTGGTATACGGCTGCTAATGCATAGTTTTTGGACAGTGTTATTTTTGTTGTTCTTTTCGGGTTTTTTTCATTTGGAAGCCGTCGGGAGGCGCCTCCCGTGCATACTCGTGCGAGCGAATGCTGTTGGTGCGCAGCGAAGCATGGACGGAACGCGTGGAATGATAACTTTTCTTGACCGAGAGAGAGAGAGAGAGAGAGAGAGAGAAACTTTATTTTGGTTCCTTCAAGGATTTAGCGTCTCGAGGTCTCGGTCGTCTTGGGCGCCGGCGACTTGGAGCCTCTTCCAGCAAGGGTGGGCCCCTATTCCAGGGCTCCACTGAGCCTAGCTACCTGACTAGCGTGCTGCACTAAGGCCCTTTGGGCCGTGAGCTCGCAGCTGGTAAGCCGACTCTCCCATTGCTCCGCACTCGGGTTATTGTGTTGGTGGAATGATTGATTGTGTTTACATTCCCATGTGACATGGTATAGTGTGGGTGTGGCCCCGCATCATGGGCAGGTGTCTGTGTATTGTGTTGGGTACATTTTGTTTAGGATGTATAAATTTGGGAAGGAGTTTGTCTGCAATCTGCGCCAACTCCTTGCTTCCTCCTGCGTTAGAGCTTTGTGGGGTGGGGGATATTTGGCTCTCGTCCCTCTGTATAAGTTTAAGATTTCTGTGTATCCTCCCTCACAAGCGTGTGGGTGATACTCCCGGGCGCGCGACTGCTCTGCTCGGCACGTGGTCTCTCGAGCTAGGCTGTCTGCCCTTTCGTTACCCTGTATGCCTGCGTGGGCCGGAATCCAAATTAACTTGTGCGTAACGTTCCTCTCGGCGAAGTTGGCTCCGCCAAGAATTCTTGACCGAACTTCTTGCATAGCTTCCACAGCCTTGACTTCTATGTATGGAACGTAGTTATGAGAAAGAACGAAATAGTGAGCACGTCTTGAGAGCCTCTACCTTGAGTGCCTTAGGCAACACATAATAATGCAGTATGGCTATGCTTGTTTCGTGCGCCTAATCATTTCCAAGACGCGCATTTATGTTTGAAAATTCACTCTTTTTTCTTCCGTTGTGTTTTCGCATAACCGCGAAGTCGGCACTCGGGCTTCTTCGGCGAGATATAGGCGTAATTTGTTGATAATAAGGAATATGTGCTTGTCACCTCAGATGGTGTTACCGTTAATGTAATTTGCGATCTGTGTTGCTGCAGATGTTTCATTTGTGGTAAACCCAAATGGTGGTGGTAACCCCAAATAACCCCCATTTCATTATTTATAGCGTTTTTTTAAATATAGGATGCACGCTACAATTTAACTTTATTGCTCTTACGATGAGAGGGTACTCTGTAGGTTCCACTTAAAGTTTGTGGTAAGCATTTTCTTTTACTAGCTTGACAACAGCAATGAGTCTTATTCTCCACTTTAGTGCCACAGTCATGCTCAAGATGCAAAGGAAGAAAAAGAGAGGGTTTATGAAAATCAGCAGAAACATGTCGAAGATGCTATGTTTATTTTTATTTAAAGGAACTGAAAAGGTAAAACAGTTTCGCTGCATTCCACGGGAAATTCAGGGAACTCCTATTTAGTAGCCGCATATGTTGATCACCTATAGTCATTTTATTTCACCCTCAGAAAATCTTATTCTGAATGCTAAAGGCTGTTTTTATAGTTTCTGTTAGCCTCCTTTCTTCACTAACAAATTCAGTAACAAATCAGAAAAGTATCGTGCATGAAAGAGTAAATAGGAGTCCTATGCCAGGTATCGCGATTTCATTTTTTTTAAAGACTACCTCCGAAATCGCGTCAAGCTCCACGCGTTCAATCTATGCAGCAGTAGGGCAAACAACAAGATAACCAACCCAACGGTTGGGTGTGGCGGAGTAAAGTGAAAAAAAAAAAAAGGCAATGCGCCTTCCGCAAGGCACCTCCGAAGGTGTGACGAATTCGCAAAGAAGCGGAACGGCAGTGCGTTTGCTCCTTTGTGTTCGACTCACTGCAAAATTCATGCCAACTGCTCGTTCGCTTGCATTATCCAAACGAGTTGCGTCGAAGAAAGTAGTGGCGGCTTGTGTGCTCCACAACTCGCACACACACATAAGAAAAAGAAAAGTCCTACGTCAACGAAACCCATTTACTTCGTGGGGCCGTGCAATAAACGAGGTGTTCTAACTATAGCCGACTGCCCTATATATACGTCGCACGGTGTGTACGATTTCTTGTTACGAGGAGGAAAGAAATTTTGCGAGCCTCGCTGAAAAGCACTTCTCAGACAGAAGTAAACATTGGTTTCGATTACTTTCGTAATGGTAAGCATGTTGAAAGAATTTTTTTTTTCATTTTTATCGCCAAGAAAAAAATTTCACCAACTTCAAGGGATGCATCGCCAAAGGCAAATGTTTGCTGCTACCCAAGGGTGACATTGCAACAAGACATTATATGAAAATTTTCTTGTCGGCGTAGACGTCTTTGTTGTTTCTTTTGTTGTTCTTAAGAAGCTGCAACATGCCAAGCCATCCGCAGTTAGAATAATGGTAATTTTTTATCTCCACTACAGGACAAATGGCAGCTATCTCCACTCAACTGTGTATCCAGTCAAGTGGCTTCTGAAAAATTTCATTACACTATTACAATTTCATTACATCTCATTACACTATCTAATCCTCCGCCATCCTCGACTTGTTCCTCTTATCTTAACACCCATATTCTAACTCTATGCCACATCCATTTATCTGTTTTACTTGTAACATTCCCTACCGAACGCCTTCTTTTGTTCTTGATATCAAATAGAATATCAGCTACTCCCATTTGTGCGCTAAGTCACTTGCCTCTTGACGTTGTTCTAGTCACTTTCCCTTCCATGGCTGCTTGTTATGCATTAGTTTCATTTAGAGTTCCTTCGTTACTTTAATAAATTCTTGACGCAGATATAAAAAATAACGGCTGTAAGCAGTCCAGAAAATCATTGCATTGTGCTTTATAATGGTGCCATACCCTTAGTATCTTGTCGTTATGCAATCCTCCTTTCCTTTCGGTGCTAAGTAGCTACAAGGTACACATCTTTTACTTCAGGTTTAATTTTCGTTCATTTCGTTGCGTCGATTTATGTACCTCTGAAATTTTGTCTAACCTTGCAGCAAGATTCGCTCGTAAAGCGGGTAAGCTGACGCAAGTTAAGATAAAAAAGCAATGCCTGTAGACCTAATGCGACAATGCCTTATTTGATGAGGCCTTACGACGTCTAAGCTACAACGGAAGGAAGCATCTGGCGGATGATTCCAACAAGGTTACCGTGAAGTTCAGGGAAACTCTGCGGATTAGTTTTGAGAACACTCCTCACAAGCGCGGACGCCTTTAGTGCTGAAATGGGGTGGCGGACAGAATCACGGCTTTCCCGCAGGATTAGGCCAGCCCATTAACTCCCGCGCTACTGGGTAGGCGTGCCTTTCGGAGATACCATGGTTCAGTTATACACCGTGGTGACAATGCGGTAATCCGCTTTTGATTATCCACGGGGCCGCCTGCGGCGTCTTGTGTTCCTCGGCGGTGCTTCACCGCCTGTTGGAACTTCAGGTGTCTGAGTAAGGATGGTGTGTTAGATTAAGGCGCCCGTCTGCCAACGCTGTGCGGCAGTGTACTGAATATATGAACTTGTCAGTAGCAGCAAAGTTGAGGCAATAAATGAAGAGACTCATTAAGAAAGTGTGAACTTCTTCGGCGAGTCGGTAATTTATGGCAAGCTTGCAAAAGTGCATCGCGAGCGGTAACGAAGGAACAACATAGGTAGAAGGAAAAAAAAGGCGCTGTTAAGCGATGCGTATACGTTTGTTCAAAGATATCCTACTAAGTCGCTAAGAAAAACAGTCGCTAAGAGTCGCTAAGAGTCGCTAAGAAAAACAAGAAATGGCTGCGCAGAATATAGCCTCTGGCGAGCGCCAGAGAAAATAATAACTCTAAGACTTATAACCGCCTACCCTGAGAAGGTGCCACTTAGGCTACTTGCTGAGACAGCAATTACTAAATAAAATAAGGCACATTATGGTCTGAAAATTGTTGATCCCTCCGCGCGCGTACACGCATGCCCCGTCGAGTGTAAATGCAAGACAACGAAGGCTCGATTTCATATATGTGTGCTGTCGTGTGTTTGGCTATGTGGTGTGATGACGTAGTTCCCGCGAAGCAGAAGTCTGCGAGAGACCTCGAGAAAACCCGCTGCTGCTGTAAAAAAAAGGAATATTAAAAATTCCTGGCCCCAGCATTCTCTACGGATGGTTAACCAGCGCAGCTGAAACGTGCGGCCCCGGTGTTTGCCACCGGTTTAATCCCGACAGTTCATGAAACGGCGGCTTGGCAGGCTGCCGGACTCTCGGTACCCAGTTGCTGCTTGCACTAAGCTGCACGAGCCTGTTCTTCTTCTCTGGCTGCAGCATCGTCAGGGCGAAGACGAGTTCGTTACCGATTCTGCTCGCCGCGTTGCTGATTGAAAGCTGCCTGCTCCTCAGCAGTACGTATGACGAGTGGCCTACCCTTTTCGGAGCCGGAGAGTAACTGATGCGCGCGCGCTCGGGTGCGACGGATGGCAACACCGCCAATACTGGCGCAGCTTAAACCAACACCACTTAGATAGCACAAGGCCCTTTCACTCCGATGCATGACGTCGTGTTACCTGACCCGACTGCCATATAATCTAATGGGGCTGCTCCCGAGTAAGCAACAGTGATTATGACGTCCCCGCTGTCCTCACGCCAGCCTTGTCAATGGAAATTTCGAGCCAGGTAGAGTGATGGCATGAATTGGAGTACACAGAACTTGTGCTGTCTAGGTGGTGTTGGCTAATCGTGCGCCTCTCTCTCTCTCTCTCTCTTCGTGCACGTGCATGGGTGTGCACCGGAGGAGTTTTCGGCGCACAGGCGACCGACCGACAGACGGACGGACGGACGGACGGATGGACGGACGGACGGACCGACGGGCGGACGAATGAGCTAGCCATGTAGAGCTTCGGTGTAAAAATCCAAGGACACCTAAGCACTTCTTGAGAGTTGTGAATGCGAAAAAAACAATATCCACTTGAACGCTGCTTAGTGGTCGTTCGAGTTATGAACACCTTGCGGGCAAGCGAGCGCACTGAGACATTTGGAGCGTTTTGGTTTGGCCTTACCGAGGCGCAGTTAGAACGCAGGCAAGAGCTTGTGCCAACAAGGTACGCATGGATAACACCATCCGATGGTGAGAGCGAGGGCGATTAGGCGTCGCGGTGATGCCCTCTCCCCTCACGGAACACCTCGCGTGCTACTGCGGCAGGAGATGTCCCCTTTCCCACGCTCTACTCCGTCGAGGCGCTTGGGACGTGGATTCGCAGCCAACGGGAATTTAGGTGACGTTTCACTGCTACAGACGCCTGACGTCGGCTCTTTCGCTCAATGAGGCATTTGATGCTTTCGCATCAATAAAGAAGTGTCGTAGTTTCGCCCGAAAGGCGAAGCATTGATTGCGATAGCAAACTGGTAGATAGCTATAAGTAGTAGGGATAGTAGTTTTATCGATCGCATGAACTTGTAAACATTTGCTTACTAACTAAATTAACAATCGCGGTGTCACGCGTGCACAGGTAAACATGAACACATCGCGCCCTAGGACAGTGGAAACTCGCTGACAAAACGCTGGTGTAAGGAATCGCGGAAGTAGCAGCGAGCGAATTGACCTTCGTGTATTTCTCGCTTCAACGCGAACGGAACGTCGAAAGCACCGCACAGAAGAAGCTAGCGGCACTAAGCGCACCCTGCAAACATCGCAGACCGCTTAGAAGATGGGGCCCGCGCGGGTGCGTATTTTGGCCACATCGGAGGTCATATTCAAGATACGGCGCCCGCACGGTCACGCCATAAGCAGCAGCCGCCGGAGAAGAACAACCCCCCACCCCCCCACCCCCCCGCCCTCTTGCCTTCTTTCCCTCGCCTCGTCCCCGTACTTCGCGCGCTACAGAAGAGAGCGCGCCTCCAACCAACTTCCTCGCTCGCACACGCGAGATTGAGCCACGTTCGCCGGCTCACCCTCGCACGTTTTCACCTGCGCATACAGCCTACGGCGTGCGGCGACGATTTTATCACCCTTGCATTTTATACCGAACCTCACGGCGAAGGCGACGAGGAAGGCAGAAATTGGCCTGGATGTTACATATAATGTCGCAATAAAAGAACCATCGGGTAAGTTGTATACCAGAGACGCAGCGGCGGAAGGCGAAAAGTTTCATGCGTGCTGCAGACAGTGTAGGGGTACTAAAGTGACGTAACCAAATAGACAAGTTGCATTTATTCACGCATTATAAAGCTTACATTACTAACTTATGTTACAGTTATTGGGGGTCTTACGCTCTAATTTTGCAACCATGCGCACTCCCTATTCGTAGAGGGCCCGTTTGCATTACGGAGGATGTATGGTTACTACAGGGTAAGAAAATGACCTCCTCTACCGGTGGTGCCCATGACTGCCCTGAACCGCCCGAGCCCGCTGCTTTCGTAAAGGTGGGGCCCTATGCACTTGCCTCATTCTCTTGCAGTTGCTCTCCTTGTAGTAATGGACGTGTTCCGCCATGGTCAAAGAGGTTGCATATCCCTTTAATTGTCTTGTGGCGCGAATTTCTTAAAGAGGTCCTGAACGTCCCTTTGGAATTGGCGAAATAACATAGTATATGTGTAGCATACGCTGCTGTGAACATCTCAGCCAACTTTTGTTGTCGTACGCGGTGCGTGGCGCTCGCAAACGGACCGCGAAGTCACCTTTCTCTGAAGCGCTCTCTTTTCAAATAAGAGCTGTATGCTCACTCTCTACGGGACGTTTTATTTCGAAATAAAGCGGATTCCCATACGCGGCTGCTATATATAGCGGCGGTCGGCTACGAAGCGTAGATACCGCGGCCACTGTGGGGTGCTGCCATAAGTCCCCTAACTAAGCGCACTGCGACCCGTTGAGGACAACCGCGTTTGGCTTACGTTTAGCGCGTCGTGGGCACTAAACCGGAAGTCGTGGCGTCTATGTTATCATCCAATATAAAATTTGCACTGCGCTCCACGGTGACATTTAGAAGGCAGAGCGTTGCGGGCATGCCCAACTCCGCCGTAGCCTTCGTATTGCAAGGCATTGCAGGAACAGGAGCACAGCGGACGCTATGTTAGAGCGCAGCTCTTTGGCGTCCGTTCCTGGGTTTCGCGTCGGCGTCGTCGGCCTCGTAACCAGCTCCGCCCCCCTTTCATCCCCCCAGCGCTAGCAGCGACCGACTGATACCGCTGGATGCCGCTGACGCCGCTAGAGAGTCAAGATAACGTGACTGCATAGAACACCGTCGCCGCCATGCAGAAAGAGGAGGAAAGGGTCCCCCCCCCCTGTTCTTGTGTGGCGGATAGGGTGCTCTTCAGTTGCCGACGCGCCGGTTATTCGTTGTCCCTGAAACCAACTCCGCAGCTGGGGTTGACTCACTATCGGCGTCAGCGGCATCAGTCAGTCGCTGCTATCTCTTCCCTCCTCCCTTTATCGTGTTGTCCGCTTGCTGCGCGCGCTTCTGCCCCCATCGTTTGCCGCTGGGTGTACACGCCGCCCCCCTCCCCCCTCTTCCTGCGAGTCTCCGGTTGTCAAAGCGCCGGCTCGAACTTAATTCCTTTCTTCGCTCCTCCTCCAATGCAACCCCTGTGCGGTGGCAATCAGAGAGCCAGATCGGTGGCGGCGGATCTGTATATGTGCACCGCCCGAGCCGAAATTGCCGCTGCCGTTCGCCCTGTGCGGTGGCAATCAGAGAGCCAGATCGGTGGCGGCTTGACATAAAGACAAACAGCAATTTCCTAACATTTATGCGGGAGAACATCCCGTTCCTCTCGCTCGTAACGCGTCCCACGGCTGTGACAACCTCGCGAGGCAGTTGTATAGATCTCGTCTTTGAGAATCAAGCATTGGTGTACCAAGTCGAACATATATCAGTCTATTTCTCCGACCACAAAGCTTCCTTCATGACTGTCAAGAACTGTTAGTGGAGTCTTTGTTAAAGGAATACGTGTGAAAAATAAAAAAAAATTCTGTGATAGCGCATACATGTGTTGCTCGATTTCTTTGCCTCAATCTATCGAAAAGGTGAAACAGCTTATTTGCTGCGCTCAAATTTCGCATTAGGAAGTAACGTAATCGTCGGCAATTTTTTCATTGCCAGTGTATCCGCTTCTGCTGAACGCACTACAGTAGTGTTTGCGGCAAAGTATTTCTGAAAATAGCCAATTCTTAACTTCAGATGCCTTTCTCCACTTCGATAAAAAGTGGTTCAGGGCTCCTTTAACACCATTTCTGGGTCTTACATGTCGAAAGCAGGAGTACCATAGGCGGGAATGCGTGAAATTTCGGCCACAAACTGGACACTTATAGGCGTCATAACTCCTGAAGAGCACGAGTTTGAGTTTGATAAATTACACTTACTATGGCATAGTGAACTCTCAAATTCGACTACTGCTGCTCAGATGGAAAAATGCACTGCCATGCTACGCCTATCTGAACGCCGTGCGCGAGGTTACATTTAGCTCCCGATTACGTTATTGCGTGGTGCCACAATGGCGCCATCTGCACACGCGAGGTTTGCATTATCTAGTAATTACTTCTTTCCTTTACACAACGATAGCATAGTAGGGCACGCGGCTAATATAAGCGGCAAAAATACAAGGAATAATAGTATAACATATTTTCCTTACATGCAGCTTTAGGAATAACCCCCTCTGACTAATTTTAGAACGTCTCACGTCAAAAACAGAAAAGGAAAGGAGAACGAACCAAATAAAAGGCGAATGTGGAGAAGCAAAGCAAAAATAGATTAAAGCATACAGTCGGAGCGTGCTCGCAGATAGATAACGCAATAGCCCCACCCCTGAAAAGTAAAGGCAGATACACAACATAGTGCTAACCTGGCAATGTGCATGCACCTGTTCTGTTGTGTTGTGTTGTTTGGTCATAAGGCGAAAGCCTAAGGTGTCTATCTAGGCGGTGTCCTTGGAGGTGTCCTTGGTCCGACTGCGCCGTGGCGAAAAATGGCCGAGGCCGCAGAGTAGAATCACGTCAGCTAATGCTCGGATTGACGTCGAACATCTCAGCGAGTTTCCTGTTCACAAAGTGAATTAGCGGCTTTTAAAAGAAAATGTAGTACATTTCGGTCTGGATGGGAATGGAGTCCAAGCCACCGGGGTGCAAGACGAGCACATTTCACTGAAGTCACAGCTGTTCCACTGTTCTGGCTTACTAAGGGCTGTGCCTAGTGCATGCCTGATTGCCAACGTCACGCGGTCACAAGGACGCGCTCGTGCCACTTCTCGTGCTTTCGTCGTCGTCTTCCTTCGCAGCTGGCACCAACGCTGCTCGTCATGCCAACGTTCCCATTCTGTCCCTCCCTCTGCGACGGCGATGACGGTACTGGCCCAATACCAGTCGGTGAGACGATTTCGCTGAGTTCTGTCGTTTGCTCCGATGAACAGTTGCCCCAATTCTTCATAAACGTATCTTAATCCTGACAAAAGCTGCGACAAATGTGCCAAGTGTGCAATCAGGCTTTCGCCTTAACGTTTCACAAACCTTTGACACTTGCTTAATTTTTGCGCTATGTATATAAAAGTATGTGATACCAAGTTGCCAAGTCTTCTACAATGACGTATATACAGTGAACTCTTTTTCGGAGCTTCCTTCTGGTAGGTGGTCAGAGCTGCGCTGAAGCGGTCATGCGACAATAAGAACATTTAGAGCAACAGACAGAGAAGGAATGTGTTAGTTTAGAAAAATTACTATGCCGCATATTTTCCCTTTGTTTGTAAGCACTGCTTAATGCCCTCATATAGCCAGGTTGTCATGATCGCAGCAGTTCAGGTGCTGATCCAGTCTGCTGACTTGGTCAGCAGTAGTGGCTCTCCCAACAGGATTCATTGAAAGCACAATTGTAGTGTACTGACATATTCTATCGCACGGAACATACAGCGCATGCCAGCACATTTTATGGAACCTGATTTTATGTAACGGATTTCTGAATGCTGAGCCGTCCCGTGTTGTTTTCGTCATAGGCCGTATGCCATTATATTCCGGTGCAACTGCAATAAACACATACTGCCGTTAGCCTGTGTTGCAGGTCAGCTCATTTACGGAAGCCATTTGTTTTACCTTCTGTTTTTGTCATCTGCCGATCTACGTTATTCCATAGCGCTGCAACTCGAGTGACCCAAACAGCTTGTTTGCTCTTTCGCTTGAGGCATACGCAAGAAAGCAACACGAGCGTACCCCAATCTCTGCGACCATTTGCCAGGTCACGTTTTTACGGTCTCTGTATTGAGGATCCGGCTGCCATGTATGTTCTGCAGGGGCACCTCTTTTCTGCTGCAGTGCATATCCTTTGCGATACCTTTATGAGCTACAGAATGGCGTTAATGCGCAAGCCGTAAAACAAATCAGTCTGACGGTCAGCGAAGCACTTATGAACTTGATAAGCGCTGTTTCTAAACACCCATTCTGTGTTCTCTTTATACGCCTCCAGTAACACGCAACCGAAAGAGCACTTCGACGGTAAGCGGCTATAGCATTTTAGCCGTGGCGAAAGCTGGAGGGTTTATGTAACCTTTACTATGCTGATAATTTGTGGAGGTATTTGGTTGCAATTTTTTTTGCGTGCGTTTGATTGTTTTCGGCCAGGACAAACGCATAGCTAGTCGCCTGCTCAACTTCACTGGTGGGTTTAAAAGGCCTTCTTAAGTTAGTGTTAGTACCACACAAATAATTACTTGCCTAGACGCCGACAGCAGTTCAAGCGAACGAGCATCACAGTGAGCACGGGATGAGGGTGTTGTCTCATGTAAAATTGGACATTTGATGCAGTTGCGCACTGATACTACCAGTGAAATTCACGCGATTGCTAAGTAATTGCCGCAAAAACACTAACTAGATAGTGAGGTTAAACTCAGGACGAAAATCCACGATCAAAACCTGGCAGAGGGCCATCCTTTCTTCATCCCATGGTGCCCACTGCAGCCCTCCAAATGATCGTGTTCGTCCGGGACAAAAGTACGCCGAAAGCAGTTAGTTGGTGGATCTCCGTACGTTTATTTACCTTTGTACGAAAAGACGGGAACTGAAAAACATGGACAAGGCACAGTGATCGATCTTACAACTCCTTTATTAGCGTTAGATCACGTATATATAAAGGCTAAGGATCATATTTAAACGGAAATGTAAAAAAGTAAAAACAAATAAAGAAATAAGATTGGACTACAATGCACGCTAGGAACGTAGTTGGCCAGCGAAGCTGCGGTATCACCTGATCCGATAGACCAATGTAACGTAACCTTGGAGGATTGAGCAATGCGCTACCTGAAATGGTTGACAGCAAGGCAATTATGTGCAGTGTACGAAAACTTTATTCCTTTGAAATAATATTGATAACTGCTTTATGATCGCTGAGTTAAGCACTCACGCTTTCCGTTCCTACTTTAGAGGAGTTCTTTAGCTAAAGGTAAATCTATACATGGCCTGTACACAATGGTTGGCTGACTTGCATTGGTGAAGCACATGTGACCAAAATCTTCCATCACGAACTGGATAAACCATTTCTGCTCTGGTTTTGAAATGGCCACCTTAATGTTTCCGGCAATGATCACCGACGTGACAGGATCAAGTTTCACCCAAGGGAAATGAATATGCACGACGTACTCGTCTTTACGCTGCTCTTCGGGTGTCCTATGATTGACCTTCCCATAGGGCAATCACGACACAAATGAGATCAGTTACTAGGCGGGTTCTTGTTTTACAAATGAAAGTTTAGTGATGTCATTCTTCCCTTCGTAAGCTGCAGTAGCGGCTTTCTGGCAACTGCAGCTTATGCAACCGCAGTCTCTACCGGGAAAATCTTGCAGCAAACTCTACGTGCTTCGCAATGTTCGAACGCGCCTTACCATCTATCTCGTGGTTTTGACACTCGTTTTGTGCTTTTCTTCATTGAAACGGATACTGAAGTGTGTCTTGCATGCGTAATTCCAGTGTAGATGGGCACTTTTCGCTCGAATTCATGGAATGGCTTTCTGTCGACTGCTCTGTCGACGGAGATGAAGGAATCTCGGTATCCGAGTCACGTACAACTTTGATGTAAAAGTGGGCGGTTTGGCCAGAAGGGCGAAAGACAAAAATGTGACAGCGTGAAAACGAGGTTTAGGTTACACGGAATCTCCTCACACGGCATTTGGCGGGCAGCCTCTGCTGTGAAGCAAAATTGGCTGCGGCTTAGCTCAGCTAACCATGAATATGAAACATGAAAGCTTGGTTTAGCCTGGTTAAGTCTTGGTGTCACTTGGTTAAGCTTTGGTTTAGCTGTAGTTGTTATACTTAGATATAGAATACTCGTTAAGTTAGGTATGACGGCTGTGGCTAAGTCAGTGGCTAGACATGGCTGTGATTAGGCTTGGGTAGACAGTCATTGTTCGACGATGCGACGCCTGTTGTGCCACAGGGAAAGCGCAACTGCTAAACATCCACAGACACGCCGCGAACATGCGCAGCATCGAAGCACAAACGAACATGGCGTGAACGCGGTCGCTACATTTATCGCGACTCTGCAACGCCTGTTGCATTCCGGACCATCTCCAATGCAGCCAGTCGCTGGACCATATCCGCGGGGTGGTCAGACGCCGCTCGGCGATGACGGCTCAAAGCCTCCCGCTCCCGCGCAACACTCAGAGAAGACGGCCCAGCCTCGCTCTCATTCATGACGTGTCCATGGCCAAGCTCGCACTGACTAGGCGAGCGCGGCGTCCCTCTAGCAACGCGCGTGGCGAGTCACGTGGTCAGGCAGTGACCTAGCTGCGGAGAGCGGCTGCGCGGAGCTCCGCGCGAAGAGTCACGTGATGCGTTTCGAAGGCTACGGCGCAGCTGCAGTCATACGAAGGTCAAACTGCTGGCAACGGCGAAACTCAGCTCGACGCGGTTAGTAAAGCTTTCACTTTATAGTACCCTGGCAGCTACCAGGCACCTCAGAACGCTTGTGGTATGAGGAGTGCCGCGAACGCCACAGCAGGCGCCGCACCTCCGTAGTGCACGACATGAGGCCGCATAAAAATAACCGGTGCTTGTAGCACTGGCAATTTACGGTCTGTAGCGCTTAAACCACTCTAGGCACATAGCTCATCAGCAGGAACGCTACTTTTTGTGCGCTTAGCGCTGATACCAGCAGCAGAAAATGGAATGCTGCCGTGGCTCAGATCGATGGAAAAACGAATGAGCAGAGGTTCACGCTGCGTCCATCTGGCTTCGTGGTTTTCGCAGCCAAACTCACTGCGCATCTGTGGCGTCTCTGGTAAACTTCTGGCTTTCCGCGTGCTGTCCTCGATAGCGTGACAGCACGGCGGCGTCAGCAAAAGCGCGCCTCGAGCATCCCTGTAGTTGTCATCGAAATAATGCGCGGCAACCACGGCGTTTTATAAGTTTGCGTTATACAAGCAGCGCGCACGAATCACTTTTTATCACCCGATATAGACTCTATGAGCTTTTCTAATGCGCAGGAGACAGCTGTTCTCACGGAGACAGCAGTTGCGAACCACTTGTGCTACTCACTAAGAGGTCGCGGATTCGGTCCCCGCGGCGGAGGCGACATTTTCATGGGATTGGAATGCAGAAACAATCATGTATGCCGCTCACTGGGTGCACGTTAAAGAACTACAGGTGAACAAAAATAACCTGTGGTCCCACACTACGACGTGCCTAATTATCAAGTCGTGGTTCCAGCCGGTTAAGCCTTCAGCTTTAATCCACCCGTTAAGCGTTAATCCACTCGATAATCTAATTACAAAGCTTCGGTTGATTGGCATAGCAGAACTATTCATTTCCTGGATTTCACCCTATCTGAACAACCACAACCAATATGTTCAGGTAGAAGAAGAACATTCTGGCTGCCTTACGGTAACTTCTGGCGTTCCGAAGGGGAGCGTACTTGGCCCTCTAGTTTCGTTGCTATGTATTATTGATATTGTCAATATGGTTAAAGCCATAGCCCAAATTCGTCTATTTGCTAAAGATTGTGCTTTGTTTAGAGAAGTTACTTGCATTAGTGACCAATGTGACCTTATCTCTCACTTAGGAAATGGGTTAAAATGCTGTGAGCAATGGTGGAATGCTGCTTAATGCAACTGTCTTTCTATCTCCCCATAGCATGCAAAAATGTCCCCTTAGAATACGCATACACTTTGGCGGCAGCACCTTTTCTACTAGCCTGCTATAAAACAGAGGTCTAACAATAACTAGTGTCGTATTATGGAACTTGCACATAAATACCATCTGCTCTGCTGCTTTTCAGAAATTATGCCTTCTACGCTACAAACTCAAGACTTCTCCACCTACACTGTTAAACTACTATCTTACTTTTCCTTATTTAGGCCAATACTTGAGTACGCTTCCATAGTTTGGGACCCTCACACAAAAATTAACATTAATGACCTAGAAAAAATTCAAAGAAAATCAGTATCATTTGTCTACAGTAAATTTAAGGCTACTGATTCTCATACTGTATTACTAACCGCAAATGACATTGAACTATTACAAATTTGAAGAAACGAAAATCGGCTAGAGTTTCTTACAAACTTAACTAATCATAGGATAGCCTTAGACACCGCAAAATACGTATCACCCTTGATAAGCAGACCCACTAGACACGACTACCCTCATCATATAACACCAAACTTGCCAGAACTTTTCGGTGATCTTTTTTTGCTCAAACAATAGCTTACTGAAATAAACTAAATGAAGCATATCCCCAGCGACCGTGACATACAATTTGTGTGAATAATGTTGTTATTTCGTGTAATAATTATAGTTGTGTTATAGTCAAGTTAAATTTTTCTTAATCGTGTACCTTGTGGCCAAAGTATTTGTGTGAAGAAACGTGTTACACACTTGTTTTATTCTGTTCTTCCGCGTAAATAATCTTGTGTATTCTGCTCATCCGGCTTGGACTTGTGCGCAGTATTTTATGAATAAAATAAATAACAAACAATCTTATCTTTATTTCGATCTATGAAATCAATTGGCTCTATCCTTTCGGCGCGTACACGTCTCACTCTGCACTGCGCCGAAGTCTCTCGAGAACTGATGCACGCCAAACCAACCATTCGCTTGTCTAAAAGTGAAACATATGTTAAAAGACATCAGCTGGGAGCAACTTTCTTACCGAGTGGCCTGGATATACATATGATTGTGCAAAACATTGCCAGAAGAATTTCACAAAAGGGAGGCAGATGCTTTTATCGCGTGTGGAATATCTATATTATAGCTTGGAAACAAGAGGCGTTAAGTAGAGATGTAACTTAATTCAGGTAAAGAATAAAGTTCGGAAACTAAAAGGGCTCCAATTGATTAAAAACAACAATAAAGAAAGCACTTAAACCCGAAAGAGAAAGCGTTGATAGTGATAGCTAAGTACTAAACAACTAGACAAACAAAGTTTTATTTTTGTCGTCCATATAAATTGCAGTAGACATTCACTTAGAAATTATATTATCAACTGAGGTTGTACACCGCGAATAAAACAAGGACATGAGAAAACAAATACCACAGACAAGTGCTTGTCTGTGGTATTTGTTTCCACGTGTCCTTGTTTAATTCGCGCTGTTCAACCTCAATTCTAAATATGAACCAACTAGCCCTCATCAGGACCTTACTAAATTGTCAAGCATGGCATTACGCGTGCGCAAGCAAGCTTCAAAAGATGTCACTCGAAGGCCGCGAACACTCTTCACAACACCTGGCGTGATGAAGAGCCTGGGCAGCGGGTGCCGAACGCTTCGTGCTGCTTGTCGTTTCAAGGCGTCTCCAAATCTTGAGATTACGCAAACTCCAACAGTGGGCGCACAGGAATTCATAGCACATGAAGTTACCAACCATCTTGGCTCGCCTAGCGTTTGCGCTTGCCACAGATTACCTTGAAAATAGGGCGCGGGATCCGCGTATGCAGTGAACCACGCCTTGCGCGCGCGTTAGCGTAGCGCACCCTTGTTCACGTGACTTCCAATACCGGGCGGGCAGGAAAGCAGCGCACACCAAGCCAGCATCCTTCTCAGCTCACCCTCGAACGCTTTCCCTGGTTCCAACAGACGCGCGGAGAGCGACCTTATCGCACTTGAACTTTACGCGGAACATCACAGTGACGCCGACACCGATACCGAGGGTGACGACAATGGCGAAAATTCGCCTGGCGCGTCCATCTGATCGCTATCGCAACCGAATGTGTAAGTTTCGCCTGAAGGTGAAGTACCGAAAGCGGTAGCAAGGCATAGCGTTGTGCTGAAGGTGCATCAAAACGGCGATGTCATGAGGAGTATGCTAGCGGCGTTACAGTAGTCCTACCTCGATGGCACAGGAGATGAGAGTCCTACCGTATCCGTAACTCCAACGCCGCGATTAAATTTTCTAAAGACTGTCCTGCGACTAGGTCTGTACCAATTGATGCCAATGGTTCATTTATCGAAATCCCGCAAAGACGCCGTTGTCGTGTGAACATTAAGAGAGAGAGAGAGAGCGAAATTATGCATTCAAATGCAGGAAGGTTAACCAGAGGTAGTTCCGATTGGCTACGCTGCATGGGGGGAAGGAGTAGGGGGATAAAAATAAAATGAGAGCGGGAAGGAGACAGAGAGAAAGAGTGAACATCTGTATGCTGCCAACAATTACAGAGCAGGACACCTTGCTGCGCAGTGGAAGAGATGCGCATTCGCACTACTCGGTAAGACTGAGATTCTCGCGCGTGCAGGTGGCAAGTATCTGAGAGAGACTAATGGAATGCTTCCTACTATGGTGGGAAGAGAAAAGTGTGTCAGCAGGCTAACGGTATACAGCTAACTGAAGCTCAAATTGCTTTCTTCTACAAAAAAAAGAAAACAAAAAACAAAACCTCTAATATGAATGAATGAAAACCAGTAACCTGTCCGTATAGCCTGTGTAAGCATCAGATATTTTCATACACTCTTGTTTCCTTGATTTTCGCTCTTCTTTTTCTTTCCTTATGTTTCCGTTTCAATTCGGTCCTTACCTTTCATATATACGCAATCTGACACTAATAAACAAGTTGTAAATTTGCGCGACGTTCACTTGTCTGTGTTTTTTTCTGTCGCCATGATTTCATACAGAGCGCAAGAAAAAGTTAAAAGTCATTCGCGATACCGCAACGTAACTGTTGCGGCACGGCTAGGGCAACCGCTCAATTAGGGTGGTGCAGGAAGTCTTGTATTGTGGGTGTTTATAGCCGTTAGCCCTTTGTCAGGAAGTAACCCGCACCGCCGTTTCTGGTAATGCCGTTGATGGCTTGTCTCGCCTGTAGGCAGCAGCATTAGCTGATATTTGATCTACAATGCCTGAGCTTAAACATTTCGCCTAATTCCGGCTGACCCCGTCCAACCGTGTTGCACAGCCAAACTTCAAGTTGTAGACATCCAAGAGAGGCCGCACACAAAGGAGTGACATCGCTGTTTGTTTGCTGTTGATTTCTCTATACGGAGTGTTTTATTAGGCATGCTCTTAGCTCCCGTTGTCAGCGACCTTCAAGAGACCTTGAGCCAAAATGCTGAGCCGTTATCCGGGCACTCAAGACACTAATGGAATGAGAACATGCGCGAATCGCTGCGAGAACAAAACGAGATCATCCGGGCAACCAGCCAAACTTAAAGACGGCCCCCAACGCTTTACACAGGACTGCATTACTTAAGCTAGTTACCGCCCGAACAAGTTACAAAACAGTAGGCTTCCGAGTTCTTTTTATTGTTTGTTCATAATATCACTGAAGCAGTAACTTCTTGTACTCTGAAGTATTATTTGTCATTTCCAATAGCAACGTTCAAAGGGCAGGTACAGGGCACTATACACCTAAATGTCATATTTTGGCGCTGAAACAGGGTTGCCTGTGCTTTGTTCAACGCTTGCGGTCCGCGACTTTCCCGGCGTGCTACGGCTGATAAGTAACAGCGTAAAAGCGATGCGATCTCTGCTGCAATGTTCGATCACGGACAGCTCTGAGATAACAAAGATTTTGCGAATAAAGGCCCAAGGGAGCCGGTCTTGCATTTTTCTCCTTTCTTTGTATCGCGACGGTTGGGCTAGCGTTTCAATTGTCCAACATAATTGGCAGTGAGCTGAAAAAGATTTGAAAGCAGGCAGGTTGGGGACCCGTTTAATAGGGTGCCACGTTAACAATGACTCATGCACAAAACAGACATGAATACCCCGCGGGCCTCGGTGGGAGGTTCTTATTGCAGGTGTCGGAACACACTGGACCTCCATGTTTTCCGGGACATAGTTGCCGCAGTAATGAGCTCGTTAACGTGCGCCGTCCGCAAGTCACTGGAACAAAGGAATGCGCCGACGTGATTAGAACGCTTTCCGCTTTAGTTATTTATGTTTCGTTTCACAATTTGTGATTTGCCAGAACATGTGGCTTGCCTCTCCCACGCTTCTTTTGAGTTACCTCGTCGTGAAAAGCAAAGAAAAAAAAAAGGAGTACGTCAAAATCAATGTGCCCCCTGGGGACTATAGACTTGCAGACGGGAAGAATTAAGACACTTGCGATTCATGATTTTAGCTGAATGGCTAATGAACGCGTCCCATGTTTACAATTCTTAATAACGAATCAATTAATAGGAACTTATAATATTAGGTCCGCGTAGCCGTTATAGAAATGCATGCACTGAGAAGGACTCTCAAGTGCTACAGTACTTATTAGAAACACCGTGAAAAGTAACGTTTAAAAAATAAAAAAGAAAGCGCTCTGTTCTTTCTTTTCTTTCTCTTTCTATTGTCACATAGAAACACATGACGAAGAAGGAAAAAATTGCGGGATTTAATGCCCTAAAATTGCACTGTGTGTTATAGGGGACGCCGTAGTACGGGTTAACTATAATACCCTGGGCTTTGTTTATGTTGACAATGGTGAATGAAGAAATGTTGGCACTAGCAGATACTACCGGTTACCTATTTAACCTGGGCGGAGCATCGTTCTCACCACTGAAGCGCGAAAAGCTGAGGGAGGGGAATTTAGGGAGGAGAACACGAAATTAGAAAGAACACAGATGAATGGAGAGATGAACGAAAGGCGGAGTGAATTCCGCAGTTCTATGGTTTTTTTGTGTGTGTGTTTTAAGACGACTGGCCATTGTCAACGCCTGTGAGTGCAGTGTTGTCCGCCCACACACAAACACACACACACACACACACACACACACACACACACACACACACACACACATATATATATATATATATATATATATTCCGCCCCCCCCCCCACACACACACATATATATATATATATATATATATATATATATATATTGTTAGGATGAGTTGCGAAGAAATGGTTTTATTTACAGGCGATGGATGATGATCGTAGCGTGATAGTAGCGCAGCTCGGCCTCTCAAACTCCTCATTCTCTTCGTCTTCTCTTCTTTTCTCTTGTCCGTGCCATTCGTATCTGTTACATTTCCCCTGTTTTCTTCCTGTTGCGTTCCGTGGTCCTTCGTCATGGCCCACCACGTGTCATCATCAGCGACCGTGGTCGCCAGTTCACTGCTGATGCCATTGAAGAGCTACTTCGTTTGTGCACTTCCCAGTTCCGTCATTCAACGCCGTATCATCCACAGACCAATGGCCTCGTTGAAAGGACGAACAGAACGCTGACCAACATGCTTGCCATGTACGTCTCCTCCAATCATAAGAACTGGGACGACGTGCTGCCCTTCATCACTTACGCATACAACACGGCGAAACACGAAACCACGAACTATAGCCCATTTTATCTCCTCTATGCCAGGTTACCGCGAAGCCCTCTGGACAATTTCTTACCGTTTGTTCTGCTCAGTGACGATTCTGTATCGAAGACTTTGTGTCTCGCCGAAGAAGCGCGTCGAATAGCTCGTCTTCGTACTCTGGCCTCGCAAAGTCGTTCGAAAGAGCGATACGACAACCGTCACGTACAAGTATCGTTGGAAAAAGGTGACTTGGTCCTTCTTTGGACACCGCAACGCAAGCGGCGGTGGAAGACGGTATGGCTGCAGTTTCTGCATACCGTGTAAGATGGTCTACGCAGACAATTATCCAACGGTTCTCGTTGCTAGATAACGGGAATGGACCCAAAAGGTCAATGCCTACTTGCTCGAATGGCGTGTTAGGTGGTGTCAATGGCCGAAGGGGAGCCGGGGCTGTGGTGGTCGGTCGCTTGTGACGTTGGCACGTTTCACAACTAGCGACATAACGCTTGGTTATTTCGTACATCTTGGGCCAGTAAAAGCGCTCCTGCGTGCGGTGTAGCGTTCGTACGAAACCGAAATGGCCGGATGTCACATCGTCATGCATGGCGCGTAGAACGTCGGAGCGAAGGCTCTCCGGGACAACAAGCAGAAAACGCGCTCCATGGCCGGAATAATTAGTTTTGTAGAGTAATTTATCACGGACGGTAAAGCGACCGCTGCCTGGAGAAGTACGGGCGGCGACAAAAAGCGGATCGAGGGTAACATCACTCCGTTGTTCTCGCTGAAAGTCTGCCGCGTCAGGGAACGTGGAAGTAACAGCAGCGAGACAGTCGTCAAAATTCTCAGCATCGCAGTCGGTAGCCGCAAGAGGAATCCGAGAGAGGCAGTCTGCGTCAGCGTGACGACGGCCACTCTTGTACGACACCACAAAGTCGTATTCCTGGAGGCGCAGTGCCCAACATGCGAGGCGACCAGAGGGATCACGCAAACCGACCAGCCAGCATAAAGAATGATGGTCGGTGATAGTCTTGAATGGTCTACCGTAAAGATAACACCGAAACTTCTGTATGGCGAAAACAGCTGCCAGGCATTCCTGTTCCGTAACCGTATAATTCCGTTCAGATTTGCACAGGCAACGGCTGGCATATGCGACTACATGTTCTGCGCCACTGTGACGTTGTACAAGCACCGCTCCTATCCCAATTCCACTAGCATCAGTGTGAACTTCAGTTGGGCAAGACGGATCGAAGTGACGCAAGAGCGGTGCTGACGTTAGTATAAACTTCAGTTGAGAAAATGATGCGTCACACTCTGGTGTCCAATTGAAGGATGCATTTTGTAGCAAAATACTTGTCAACGGGTAAACGATGTCGGAAAACCTGGGAACAAAACGACGAAAATACGAACATAGGCCAATGAATGAGCGGAGTTCTCGTGCTGACTGCGGTGGTTTGAAGGAGCTCACCCCTTCAATCTTACGAGGATTGGGTCTGACTCCATCCTTGTCGACTAAGTGTCCCAGGACCAGTGTTTGACGTTCACCAAAGCGACGTTTTTTTGAGTTTAGAACCAGTCCAGCTTTCTCGATGCAGTCGAGAACAAGGCTGAGGCGTTCATTATGTTCTTCAAACGTGCGGCCAAAGATTACAACATCATCGAGGTAACACATGCATATCTCCCACTTCAGACCACGTAGTACTGTGTCCATGAATCTTTCGAAGGTGGCAGGAGCATTGCAAAGGCCAAAAGGCATAACATTAAATTCGAATAGGCCATCTGGAGTCACGAAAGCGGTCTTTTCCTTGTCGGCAGGGTCCATAGGTATTTGCCAATACCCCGATCGCAAATCAAGTGTTGAGAAGTAAGAAGCAGCGTGTAAGCAATCAATGACGTCATCTATTCGCGGTAGTGGATAGACATCCTTCTTCGTCACTGCGTTTAGATGTCTGTAATCCACGCAGAATCTCCAGGAGCCATCTTTTTTCTGACCAGGATTACTGGGGCTGCCCATGGACTAGAAGACTCTTGAACGACACCTTTGTCCATCATCTCCTTGACTTGCTGTGCAATAACTTTGCGCTCGGAGGATGACACTCGGTAGGGCTTCTGGCGGATGGGGTGTGCGGAGCCGGTATCTATTCTGTGACGAGCGCGGGACGACGGCAAATGAAGGGGTGCATCTCCATGCGTGAAGTCGAATGCAGCCTCATGCCTGGCAAGGACATGTACCAGTGCTTGCCGTTCCGACGTACCGAGAGCCTTGCTGATCATGCCAAGCATTAGCTCTTCAAAATGGCTATTATCGCAAGGAGAGCAAGCTGTAGAGACGTCCGTAGTTAGGGCCGCCATTGAGTTACATGCGGCTTCATCGAAGAGAGCGATTTTCATACCGCGAGGAAGGACAACCGGCGTGGCGGAACAGTTCAGCGCCCACAATGTGGCGACTCCTTTCGTCATGCACACGACAGAGCAGGGCACAAGTATATCTTTTTAGCACAGTTTATGCGGAGAGGCCTAACTACAAGATCAACACAATCAGCGTCAACAGTAGTTGCAGAAACACGAACGGGCGTCAGGCACCACGATGGTGCAATCACTTCATCAAGAACACTGAGTGTGTCTGTGTCCCTGTGTTCGCCACGCGAGCTTTGTTCGGAATCTGTTGTTATAATTAACTTGTTCAATGATATTTCGCCACAACCACAGTCCACGGAAGCGCCGCACTGTTCAAGAAAATCAATACCAAGAATAACATCGTGCGAACAACGAGCAAGAACAACAAATTCCGACACAAAAACTTTCCCAGCCAACAAAACACTCACAGCACAAACACCAAGGGGATGAAGCCATTCGCCGCCCACTCCACGAAAAGTAATACCGTCGTTCCAAGAAAACATAACTTTGTGGCCTAGACGGTTCTTGAAAGCGAGGCTCATCACAGTCGCCCCAGTGTCAACTAACGCCATGGTCGGTATTCCGTCAATCGAGACATTCACTTTGTTTTTGAGCATCACAACAGGCAGAGGAATTTCTGGCAAAGACCGTCCGGCGACGTCACCTCCATTGGCTGCGGCTGCTAGTTTCCCGGCGGCGGTAACGAAGAACGGCGCCGAGGGGACGGAGAGCGACGGGAACGATTATTTGGCGGCGTCAAACTCCGCTAAGAAGTTGGCGAATCGCTGCGTCTGGTCTCGTGTGGGAAGTGGTACATTGGAAGGGAATCGGTCGTCCGCAAGTCATATGAAGTACGGGTTCTGGGTGGCGAGAACATTGGTGGTGCCCTTCGTGATTGACGGCATTGGCGACAATACCGTGCTATATGGCCTGTGGAACCGCAGTTGTAGCACACGGGAGGGTCGCGGTGCACAGCATCTTCCTCGAAACGGATGCTAGGCTGCTGCGGGCGGCGAGAAAGTTCGTTGTCATGTGGATAACGTGTCTCTGCGCCTCGCTGAAATCCGTCATATCGTTCATAAGTCACGTCGTGGTAGTAGGGTCGGTGCCCTTCTTGTCGCGGCCTGACAGAAGGCACAGGACCTCGGGGGTAAAAAGGCGGCTGCTCTCGTTGTGGCCGAGCGTCATAAGTAGCGCCTCTGTCTTAGAGACGTGGCTGCTGTCGGGGCGCGAGTTCATAATCCTCGGTGCCCCTCGCCGCAGGATACGGGGCGATGGATGCCACGCTTGACTCGAAATCTGGTGGTAGGCGGAAGCTGTGAGTGCCTGAATGTGTCGCTTGTGCGTGCAGGCTGAGCTCTTCCCGAACTATTTGTCTGATCGTTGATGCAAGATCGAGGGGCTGGTTGCTGTCCACGCTTGCAACTGTTGTCACATTGGCTAGCCTGCCAAACTTCGGCGTGAGGCGCCTCGCTTTCAGCTGCTCGAAAGTAGGACAATGCCGAATGATGTCAGTGACGGAAGCCAGGTTGTCCTTTGCGATGAGGAAATTATAGACGTCTTCGGCAATTCCTTTCAGGATGTGCCCGACTTTATCTTCCTCAGACATTCCAGAGTCCACCATCCTACACAGTTTTATTACCGCCTCAATATAGGTCGTGCAGGTTTCGCCTGGCACTTGCGCACGTTGCAGTAGCGTCTGTGCCGCCCTTTTCTTTTTCGTCGCGGAGTCGCCGAATCTCTCTTTGATTTCGGAAACAAATCTTCCCCATGTTGTGAACGTTTCCTCGTTATTGTCGAACCACAGCAACGCAGTATCCGTTAGGAAGAACACGACGTTCGAAAGCTGAGAAGCGCTGTTCCACTTGTTGGCGGCACTCACCCGGTGATAATGGATGAGCCATTCCTCAACGTCTTCGTCCGATCTTCCGGCGAAGGGACGCGCATCTCTCAGTTGCAGAACGGAACTTGTCGGCGCAGCTGTTGGAATGAGCCGTTGTTCGTCTGCGTCGTGGGACATATTCAGCTCCGGTAGATACGGTGGGAGTCCAGCAATGCGACGGCTCCGTCGAAGAATTTCTGGTTGAGCCTCCGTCTTCGGGTGTCGATTACCCCGCACCTTCCACCACAACTGTTACGATGAGTTGCGAAGAAATGGTTTTATTTACAGGCGATGGATGATGCTCGTAGCGCGATAGTAGCGGAGCTCGGCCTCTCTAACGCTTCGTCCTCTTCGTCTTCCCTTCTTTTCTCTTGTCCGTGCCTTTCGTATCTGTTACAATATATATATATATATATTGTCACGGCTCACTGGAGACAAGAGCGGACAGCGGTATTAATTCGAGAGAATTAGGGCAATCGCGCAGTCCAGGCTTCTTCTTCTCTAGCGCCTTGCTTGCACAGGCGAGGTCGGAGGTCGTCGTCTTTATCGTCAACGCGCTTGGGCACAGATGGTGTCGCGGCAACATATATATATATATATATATATATATTTTCCCGAGTGGTTTCTGTATGCGGCAGCCTTGCTAGGACGCAAGGTAGCAAGGAGGGCACCAGGGCACCGGTTCGAAACAGGCACAGCCATGCCAACAACCTACTCACCAATACAAGCACCACAACGCTCAGCATAGGCTCTAGGATTGTCAATACAGTGAAGGTAAAGTAACAGAAATCTTTAAGAAACACAACATTCAATAACGAACGCTCTAAGAGTGGCAGATGGACTTGTCAGCCGAGAGCGTTACGGTGGTGATCTAACTCTTCGCAATACTCAACGTTGCAACTGCAGCAGACAATATACAAAGATAAACTTCAGAAGGCCACTCCCATAAAACATATTACGACATCCTTTGAAATACAGGACTCGGAGTTGAAATTAATAAAGTTTCAATTCTTCTTTCTATAGCACCACAATGTTCGAAATATCCCTGTCTTTAAATATCGGCGATTAAGGAACTCACAGTGGTTTCCCAGTTGGCCCCCAGAAGCCTGTGCAGCTTTTCTTATTCCTTCGCTCGTTCCAGCCAGTCGGTGATGGATTTCGGCGAACTGCAAGCGTTACTCTGAATGGCCGAGCGTTCTGGGCGCCATCGCACATTTCCTCTCACCGTGTCGCTCCGGACGAAATAAACGATGCTATATAAGCACGAATATCGTGATGGCGAAGACCGAAACGCGAAAGCCAAAAACGCATTAGGCGCTGTTTCCGCAGAAAAATAAAGGCGAGCATGGAGAACGGCAACAGAAAATCAAGAGCCGTCCCCGATACAAAGTTTCATGAAAAGAGAAATACCAACGCTTCGCACCAGTCTTGACATTTTCTCTCTTTGTCTGGTTGACATAGACAAAAAAATATATATATACACAGAAATACAAGGCCGCTCAATCTCGCTTTTGCATTATCATGACAAGGGTAGCAGAGCGGAAGAGCTTGCCGTTGAACGATGGGATCGGAAAAAGTGTCCACGGAGCAAGTGGCGACGATGGGATGGTGAGCGATAAAGATGTTCAAAATAACACACCGAAGATTCGCGATGCCTTTCCTCCGCACGAGAAAAAGGGACATCTGTATATATGTCTCGCGCGGGGATGTTGAAATAGAAAAGAAGTAATAAAGTAAACAAAGAAGAGTATCTGCGGCCGGAGCATTGTCATCAGAAAGAAGCATAATATGACGGCGAAAGTAGGCGAATCGTGGACGATGGTTTAACCAAGCTGTCCTCTCCGTTGTAAACCTCCCGCTTAAATTTTTCTATCCGTAAAGCATTGGCATTGTCATGTCATCACTCCAAAAAGCAGTAGCTTCGTTGTATTTTTTTTTTCGCTACCGTTCTTATGTTCTCTCTCTCTCTCTCTCTCTCTTGTAGTTTCCTTTCCGTCCCCCATTCCATTTCCCACGCAGCGTAGCACATACGCTCTTAGAGATATGACTGAAGAAACCGCTGGTTTTCAATAAAGAACATTCTCTCTTGTTTACTGCGAACAGTAGTGATGATCAAAACATGAAAGCTGAGAGCCTGGAGACTCCAAAGCTAGCGGAACCTGCCTTTCTTTCTTTTTGTTTCTTTCTTTTTTTGACTGACCTAACTTGAAGAGGTTGGCGTTTCTGGGTGTAACAACAACAACAACAACAATAATGCTAATAATTATAACATTATTATTATTATTATTATTATTATTATTATTATTATTATTATTATTATTATTATTATTATTATTATTATTATTATTATTATTGAATAACTGTCATTCAATCAATTGCACCTGTGCATACATAGTTTATAGTTACGACTACGTCATTCGCCCCTTTCCGCATGCGGTCAAATAAGCACTGCATTCGGTGCCCTGAAACTAATTTAATTTTCTTCAAGGGATTCAACGTCGAAAAGTAATAACTGGACTATAACAGATGCCTCCGACATTAAGGTCTTCGGATTGATTTCGACCACCTTGGCTTTTCTGCAATATGCACATGAATCTATGTATGCCAGCCTCTTTATTTATTTATTTTTTTTTCATTAAGCTCCCATTGAAATGCAGTCACTGCATCCGTGAGTAAAACCCGCGAGATCTCGCTTTCAGCTGAAGAACGCCACAGCAACCACGCCACACAGCGGGTGCTATTGTTAAAAATCGACAAAGAGCCAAAGGTTTTCCGTCGGCGCCGTTTTCTGCAACGCGGGCGCCACGCAAATGGTCTACATGCGCCCTGTGGCGTGCTCTTTTATTGCGATAGCAATTATATGTGGACACTCTGGGAGAATTTTCGCTGTCGTTGTTGCCGTTGCCGCGGGACTTCCCATCTGGTCTTCAGGTATATGTATGTTAAAAGTTTATTTATTTATTTATTTATTTATTTATTTATAGTGTTGAGACCATCAGGTATCATGAGAGGAAGGGCATTCACATAGTTATCTTACAATGTAACAATGACAATTGCTTGCCATCCATGTAAGGTATATTGCTGTGCTATTCGACCGTCAAAGTTTCTGAAGCCAGGTCTAACGTTCTTGTCTGAATGATTCCTCAAACCTTTTTAGCACGGCAGCTCCATAAACGAATGTCATCAAAAAATAAAGTTCAGAGCGCATGCCTTTTGCGTTAAATCTTCTCGGACTGTTCAACAACAAATGTACAAGGGCTGAAACCTGAAAGTCGTGAAGCATGACTGGAGCGGCTCCTTGCGGACAGCGGAGTGGCGCCTCGGCCATGTCATTACAGGCCCTGCGCGGCACGTTAAAGATTTTAACAGATATTTTTCGCTCACCCGCGTACGTCCCGTCCGCGTTAGCCACACCCGCGTATATTCAGAACGTCGTCCGAGAAGTTCTGATGCAACGTTGAACCTTGCTCTCGTAGACAGCGCTTCGCCCTTCGGGTGAAACCGTCAATTAATTTTTTCGCAACAATGACGTTCACCTACCACCACACGGTCCGTACGCTGGTTCGAGAATTAAACTTCACTCATTGTTTTTTTCTTAATCGAGGGTGCCATGTCTTCAAGCAAGGACACCGGCTTCAGGAACATAAGTGTGTTGGTTACGTCAAGGCGCCCCTTTGGTGAGCGGTAGCATGGTCTTAAATGTAGCGGTGCCGTATTTTTCTCCCAGCCTTCGCAGAAAACCGCCTGCCCTAATTGACTCCGTGCGGTATACATTTGCACGAGGACACATTCAAGCGCATAGGAGAACCGGCGAAGAGTGCTTTGGTGTTTCAGGAAACGCCTCGGCCCGGGGCACTTGCATTCCGCCTTCTGGCTCGTATCGACCGTGCGCGCGAAAGATATCTGCGTGTGGGGGAGCCTTGGTTGGGTAATTATGCATGTGCTACCGCAGGAGAACAATGCCGCTCCCAAGTTGTCATGGGGACGGCGTAAGGCTTCGAAGGCTTTCTTGACTGCATCGACTTCTTAGCACGGTGTATTCTCGATACACCAAGAAAATGTTGTCTACAAAGTGGTCTTTGAACGGTCCTTGACGGTCTTTGAGCGGTCCTTGACTTTGAGCGGTCCTTGGCGGTCCTTGAGGAAAATAAAACTGGTTCTGATTCTGATTCTGACACAAACATATTTCTGACCGTGTAACTCAAATGTTCCTATCTGTTTGATATCATGCGACTCATATACACCTGTTTTTGCGATTATGAGCAAAACGAGAACAAGGTGCACAAGCCAACGTTTCGACAAGTAGATTTGCCTTCTTCAAGGCGACATAGATAGGCGACATAGGCGACAAGGCGACATACGCTACAAAGATGACTCCACTTGTAGAATAGTCGGCTCCTGCTTTCACTTTGTCGTTTTGCTCATCCACTTGAATTTCCATCTCCCGCTTCTACCATATCATCCCTCTCTTTTGGAGATAATAACACACGAACAGGAACATGCCTCAGTGATAACAAGCATTATAGTAAATTATTTGAATGGTTTGGACAACCTTTGAAGCAGCTAGAACGTTTGGCGGCGTCCGTTAGAGTCAGTCGTTTCAGTCTACATGGCTATCTAGTGAAGGGCACCGAAAAGAGGTCCACCAGATGCTCAACAAATTGAAATGCAGCTTGTATCTTTCGATAGCGATGACCGTTTTGGAGGTCAGTGCCAGGAAATCACATTATACAATTTTTACCTTTTTCTATGGCCCAATCGGGAGATGCTCCTGCTAGCCCCAGTGACAATGAAGTGCTGCTCTTCATTGAGAACCCATATCCGAGTGTCATGGCATGAAGTGACCAAAATATTTTGAGCGAAGTGTTCCTACGTTACTACACAGTCCTTCTGTCTTCAAAAGAAAACGAGGGAACATTACCAGACAAAATTTTGAAAACTATTTCTGGGTGACGATAAAGAGCATCTGAGCGGCTGCAAAGGACGCATTGAACGAGCCAGGCGAGCTCGATCTGTTGGCTTTATTTGTGCATTGTTAATAAATGTAGGGACGAACGTAAGGTTAAAGTAATGGCATGGCATGGCAAGAACCTTATTTTGGTCCAGAGAAACTAGGGCCCGAGGGCACAAGCGCCCAGGCTAGTCGGTGACTCCGCCCACGTAGGCACCGGTAGGCCAAAGGCTTTCCCGATGTCGTGA
This sequence comes from Dermacentor variabilis, assembly GCF_050947875.1. NCBI lineage: Eukaryota > Metazoa > Arthropoda > Arachnida > Ixodida > Ixodidae > Dermacentor > Dermacentor variabilis. Next base: position 103,074,554 of record NC_134572.1, read on the forward strand.
GCTCTCCGGACGGCCAGGAGTTGATATTGGAGGACTTCGATGGATATGCGCCTACTCCAGTCCTCCTCACTTGCTAGATCTGAAGCCCTTTGGTTGGGGCACAGCCAGAACATATGATCAAATAGACACAGATTGTGTCCACAACTTTTACATTCCGCGGAGAAATCCTGGTCAATTTTGTTAAGCACATTAGGTGTGGGATTACATTTTGTTTGAATAATTCTTAATGTAACTGCCTGAGCTCGGTTGAGCTTCTGATGGGAGGGAGGAAAAAACCTCCTGCCGCCCCTATAGTGTGAGGTGATCTCGTGAAAAGTAGTAAGTGGGTCTTTGCAGGAGCCGCAGCCATCCTGGAGCCGTTCCTGATCTGATGCGCGGCATGTGAGATCTAGCACAACAGAGTGAGCTTGCTCGTTAGGATTGCAGCCATTGGGGCTGACCGAATGGCCCTGATGAGCCGGAAACCAGACTAGATGTGAGCTATCCAGTTGCTCGTAATTATGAGCATTAATACTGTGTATAAGTAACTTGTGTGCTTCCATTGAGACGAAGCCGGCTGAGTAATTCCCAATAGCTGTACGGGAATAGGAGAAAATCGTGGAGCCTCTCCTCATTGTGATTGCAAGTGCTATGCTTGCTTCTTCGGCGGCATGAATGGAGCTCGTTCTTAGTGACGCCGCGCTTATTAATTTACCGCGCTCATCGACCACGGCAATAGCGTAGCGGTTGCCGTGGTAATTGATTAAATTTTAATAATTGCTCAGTTACTTTCTTGGGACAGTAATTAGAAACCGTAATCAATATCACGTTTGAAAGAGAGAGAGAGAGGACAGGGAAAGGTACGGAGGTTAACCAAGGACGTGCGTGGTTAGCTACCCTACACTTGGGCAGGGGGAAAGATGTTTTTGTACTTGTATTCGGTTACTGATTATAATTTGCACTGATTACAATGCGTGTAATCTACGAAGACCGCCATAGTCACCTGTTTTTTTGTTTATTCTACTCGGCTACCGGACACAGAGTGCGGGAAATTTTCGTTCAACATTTAGTTCACTTTATAAACTTCATGCGCGCGCACAGATGGCCCTCCTTTCCTATCCCCATCCCCCCTTGTAACTAATTTCGCCCCTTTAATCCGAATTTACAATGACGGGTAGCAAACTCTATGTGCATATGGTTAGCACTTGCCTGTGGTTCCGATTTGTTTTCCTCTCATTTTTTTCACTAAAACGCGTAAGAGGGGACTGCAAATCTTCATTTAATTTAGTGTTTTGTCTAAGTTATGGACAATATTGTAAATCGATTGTGTGTGTTAGTGAAAGTTCGCTCCTCCTGAGGACAAAAGGCAGATTTTTTTCTTTTTTTCAGTGGTTAATGGAACCCAGCAATCGAAAGTTTCGAACATACATAGCAGGACCGGAAGGGTTCGAGGAAAATCGAAAACGCACACCATGCCTTGATAACCTCCACCTTGAAGACGGAGTTTGCTGAAAGACGAGCGCCCAACATAGGAGCGGTTAAATGAGCCGAGACGAGGGTCATTAAACATCATTGGCGCTGAGCGCAGCGTTATCTTCTACGCAAAGGGCAGCGGTACGCACATGTTCTGTAAGTGGCCACGTCAATACTGTGCTGCCATATAGCAATATCGACGATCAACTTTCATATATGTTATTTTTTATTCTTATATTCGACCCTACACATTTCCTTTCTATTGGTTTCGGCGACATTCCGTGTGCGGTAATGGGATGTCACCGGTGTTCCTGCATTTGTGCATGGACAAACGTTAATGATTACCTCAGCTTTGAATTACTAAATGTGTTAAAGCGAATAGCTTTTTTTGGTTTATTTCCTCCTTTTCGTGGTCGGTGATCGGACTTCTCTACTGGGAGCACGTGATGTCGCGCGAAGTCACGCGCTCTTCAGGTGACGCTTTGCGGCACCTGCAGTTTTAGGTGCTGCCTTTGGTGGTGGCGCTGGGTGGCGTTTCTCCGCCACCTGGGTTGATATTTGTGCGTTTCATTTGGTAGCCGTAGCGCGTGGGACGTCGTGCTGTTACGCTTGGACTCGCACGACCAATGCAGACGGGTGTGGCTGCAGTGGGGACGATAATATAACGTCGAGGTGAGGGCACTGACACAGATTTGTGTCGCTGCGGTGATAAAAAAAAAACTTCGCAGTGTTGGGCCACACAGGTAACAACGTCGATCTCACCCATTTTTTTACGTTTATGTTTGCGAAGTACGTTGCTCTCAAGCTGTGCTGGAGTGCATACAACCGTACAGCTGAATGCAGAGTGTGAGAGGGCGACGCGACGATGTCACGAGGACTAAGCCAATGTAGGATGCTTGGCGAGGGAAGGTTAATGAAAGGTGTGTGCACAGTCAAATGGGAGACCTGCATAAAATCGGGAGAGAAGAAGAACAGGCTGCGCATGGTTGCACCGCACATGGGTTCCGCCTTCACATCGCTAAACCCTGGATAATTGACGTCAGCGCCGTCACAACCAGCCTCAATCGACTCCTTACGTCGAGCGGAACACGTGGACAACCAAAGCTATACTGTGAGTCGCTTGCTCCGCGAATTACCGGACTCTTCGCAAGAGGCGCCCGCCCAGCTAAGCCTAACGACGGGTACGGTCTAGCCGAAGACCTTGACCCAGTTCGGCGCAACAATGGCCACCAATGATGGCACCGAGATGAATCTCGAGCACGCACAAATCCCACTGTCTGATGAACATGCCGGCGGAGACTGGCTCACTGTTAAGTACGGTCGGAAGAAAACATCGACTCCCACCAATCCACCCCTCCAACCCCGACACCTATCGTTTCCCCGACAGCCCCGACTCCCACCGCTGCCTCGAAACGACCTCAAGGTAATCATCCGTCCTCGAGAGGGACTCAACCTTGCCACCTGGACCGCGCCACAGGTTGCTGAAGGCATCAAGCTGGCATGTCAGCACATCACTACTGAGCACGTACGGACCCTTACTGTAAGGATTGTCCCAGTACAAAACATCGCTATTGCTAGCACACCAAACGAAGAGCTAGCTATGAGCATCCGTCACATCACTACAATTCACCTGGGCGGTCGAGAATTTGCAGTAACGGCATACGTGGCGGCACCCGACAGCTCCGTCAAAGGGGTCGTTCACGGCATTCCCGCAGGAACTCCCACAGAAGCCCTCCTTAACGGGCTCTGTGCACCTGGCCGAGAAATCTTAAATGCCCGTATGCTCGGACAAACCGCTGCGGCAGTGATCGCATTCACTGGCAAGGCTGTACCCTTCTACGTGCGATACTACAGCGGTGAAGTACGATGCAAACCATACCGACCGACCACGCATTTCAGCCGCATCTGCCACCAAGTCGGCCACCGCACCGATGTATGTCCAACTCCAGAAGCAAACGTATACCCCCAGTGTGGTATACGGAACCCCACTCAGGACCACCCTTGTTATCCCCGGTGCGCCTTATGCCAGGGGCCTCATCCTACGGCTAGCAAGGAGTGCCCTGATCGACTGAAGAATGTATCTTCAGCATCCCAAAGGACGAGCCGCCGCGACTACTCCCGGTCGTAGTCTCGGTCACGTACAGACTAGCAACGGAAGCGTTCCCGCTCCAGGTCTCGCTCCTGCTCGCGGAACCAACAAGCAGTGACCCGGAACCTCAGCGGACCTGCTGTACCGGGATCACAAGCGGTGAGCTGGTCAGCACGGCTTTTCCCCTCTCACACAGTCCACCAAGACAACACCCTCTCATCACGTCTACACATAGCACCCACCCCACACAATTCTTCACCCATACACAATACTGCTGTTCAACTGCAAATTCTATCTGAACTAAATGCCATCAGAGAAGAAAACAAACGTCTTCATGAAGAAAACAATAAAGTTCGCACGAAGATTGCAGAACTATACGCCACTCGTACTGCCACTCGGCATTCCACACCAATAACCGCACCCTCAATGCCATCATCTTCGGAACGTTCTGAACCCATGATTCTCACGGAATCAGCAAAACCGACAGAAATCGCACAAGTCGAGGAGAAAGTTGATGTACTGCAACGGCAGCTTCTAGCAATGCTACAAAGCATCCAGAAACTGGCAAGTGTTCTTGAAGAAACACGGCTCGCAAAAGATCAGCGACGCAAGAAAGTTAGAACACTAGTACAACAGGAACTAGAGCAGGGACACCCTGCCGATCCACCCGTCAGCCAGGACGAATAGCAAAACCAACCACAGGAAAGAAAACCCACTCATAATCTCGCAGTGGAATTGCCGCAGCTACAAACGCAAGCAAGGATCACTGAGACAGTACATAAGTAACTCCAAAACGACACCAAGCGTAATCGCACTACAGGAAACTGGCACACACCCAACTCAAGCTGGCTACAGCACATATACCACCATGCCTGAAAGCCGCGTGGCCACACTTACAGCTAAAACGCTCACAACCACACGACACACAATAGACGGCAGTGATGTCGATCATAACCTAATTGAGATCCTGCCGCTCCAACGAGGCCGAAAGAGCCTTTTCATACTGAATATGTGCAGCCCACCCAAGCAGAAGGAGGCCAAGTTCGACTACTTGATCAGTAAAGCGATTGGCATAGCCAAAAATAATAGTCTGCTGATTGTAGGCGACTTCAACGAGGCTCACCAGGCATGGGGCTACACGACAGCCACATCAAAAGGCACTGCACTCCAGTGCACGATACAGCAGCACCGTCTCACCGTCCTCACAGACCCCGCATACCCCACACGTCTAGGAAACAGCGTCTCCCGAGATACATGCCCTGACCTCACCCTCACTAAAGGGATACAACAAGCTACCTGGCACAACACGGTGGAAACTCTAGGCAGTAACCACTGTATACTTGCCACGACATTGAACGTTACGCATGCACGCCACCCGATAAAAAAGACAACACTCACAGATTGGACAGCTTTTCGCAAAGAGCGAGTAGATGACTCCTCAACGGGTACGAGAGCTCCAACAAGACGTAGCCTGACATTCAAAACAGATCACACTCACCACAGACATACGGGCCATAAACCCGCACCTTCTTCACCTCTGGGAAGCACGTAGAGGCCTTGTTAGGAGATGGAAGCGCCATAAACATAATCGTAAATTGAAACTACTTATAGCGAAACTCACGGCAACCAAGGAATTTGATGCTGGGGAGCTCACCCGTCACAACTGGCGACAACTCTGCAACAAGTTGCAGGGTAATCTTATCACGGCCAAAACATGGTCGCTGCTACGCCATCTTCTTGAGCCCACACAAAGCAAGGCAATTAGCCAGCAAACAATCCAACGAATCCTCCAAAACCATCCGGGTTCTGATGACGAAATCCTGAAGGAGTTGCGGGCGCGGTACATAGGTGATTTCGAACCCGCACAAGGACAACCTCCAACCTACAGCGGGAGCGACAATTACAACCTCGACAAGCCGATCACTATCACTGAGGTGCAACAAGCAATCCATGCACTCACACGAAACACCAGCTCAGACAATGACGAAATAAATAAAAAACTCCTGCGCAATCTGGATAATGGCACCATTCAATCTCTTACTGATCTCTTTAATCATCACTAGGAAGCGGGTACACTACCAGCAGACTGGAAGCACGCGGACATCATACTCATTCCGAAGCCAGGCAAACTCTCCAGCTTAGAAAATATGAGACCAATCTCACTGACTTCACGCTTAGGCAAGCTTCTGGAACATGTCATTCTGTACCGGCTTCAACCTTACCTAGAATCCAGCGACCTCTTTCCCGAAACAATGTTCGGATTCCGGCCCCATCTTTCTACCCACGAAATCCTTCTTCAGCTGAAGGAACAGGTCCTTGAACACATCTCACCGCACAACACCGGAGCGATTTTAGCACTCGATCTCAAAGGCGCCTTCGACAATGTGGCTCACCATACCATCCTTACAAACCTAAGCCTCACGAACTGTGGTTCTAATACTTACAATTATATACGCGCTTTTCTAAACAACCGCAAGGCCACAATAGGCATTGGCTCACTCAGAACCCCGACGTTACCTACCCGCAACACAGGAACCCCACAAGATGCTGTTCTATCACCCACCCTTTTCAATATTGCTATGATGAAATTACCTGACATACTCAACGCAATACCAGCAATCAGACATGCAATATACGCCGACGACATCACTATCTGGATCACCACTGGTTCCGAAGGAGAGAAACATGACGCCCTTCAACAAGCGACCGACGTCGTCCAGCAATACACAAAAACAAGTGGTCTCCGGTGCTCCCCCGAGAAGTCAGAACTATTAATCGTTCGACAGAAATCACGAATAAAACTCAATGAACTACCAAAGATCACACTCACCGCCGACGACAAAGAAATACCCACAGTAAACCGCGTCCGCATTCTCGGACTCCACATACAACAGGTCGGCGGAGGCGCATACACCATCCAACGCCTCAAGCAGACCACCTTCCGGATCATGCGAATGGTCTGCCGTATCACCACCAAACAATACGGACGGAAAGAAGACGACATAATACAGCTCGTCCAGGCCCTGATAATCAGCCGCATTGCCTACGCTGCCCCGTACTTGCCCCTCACTCCCAAGGAGATAGATCAATAAGATGTACTTCTTCGGAAAGCCTACAAGCAAGCGCTCGGCCTACCCCCGGGAACAGCGACACTCAAGCTTCAAGCCCTAGGAATGTATATTACTATAAGAGAAATTATAGACGCCCAGCTCCCAAGCCAACGAGAACGACTAGCCCTCACACCAACAGGAAGAGCAGTCGTAGCGCGCCTAGGCTACCCCACACACGGCAAAGTCCACGAACAAGCAATCCATCTGGCCCCCAACTTCCTGGAGCACATCAAGGTAGCCCCTATCCCCAGAAGCGTGCACCCGGAACATCATGCCGATCGTCGCCAAGCTCGCGCAAAAACTCTACAGACAAAATATGGCAGTCTCCCCACCACACTATACACAGATGCCGCGCAGTACCCCCAAAAAGCAGCCATGCCGGCCAGCGTTGTCGATTATAACCTACAAGAGGTGGTCTCGATGACGTTCCGCACTACCAGCGCCCTCGTAGCGGAGGAGAGAGCCATCGCCTTGGCCATCACCTCTATTCTGACCAACGAGTACATCACAATTATTACCGACTCCCAGGCAGCTTGCCGTAGCTACGCGAGAGGTCGAATATCTTCGATCACCCACCGACTCCTCAAACAAGCCTCCTAATTCCCGGTCGTTGAAATAGTGTGGACTCCAGGACACGAGTCCTTCCGTGGAAATCAGCGTGCGCACGCTGTAGCCCGAGCTCGTGCCTCCAGGGCGCCACAAGAGAGGGATACGGACGCTTCCATGGAGCCCGTACCTTTACAATACAACACCATACTACAACACCACAGATTGAACAGACGACAATACCTACCTCCACACAAGACCCTCTCACGTAAAGACGCCGTAACATGGAGACAACTACAAACCAATACATACCCACATTTAAGCAGACTACACGCAATCCACCCAACACTATATTCATACAAATGTCCCCTTTGTAATGATTACGCCTCCCTATATCACACCGCATGGGCGTGCCCAACGTGAAGGCGGCCGCGCAAATACCCAACCCCACACCCGAGCAGTGGGAAGCCGTGCTGACTAGCTCGGACCCTCCTAACCAGCAGCAACTGGTGCGGCGGGCCCGGGAGACAGCCAGAGCCGCAGGAGCCCTGGACTAACGGCCCCTCCCGCACAATCAGAAAGACACCTGCTTCTCCTTTCTTCTTTTAAATAAATTTTCTCCTCCTCCTCCTCCTCTTCTGCGTACAATTAAGCATACTATATTGTTTGTGTCTCAATGGCACTTGCCCATGCCGAAAGATTCCCGGAGAATGGGCACATGCCTATTGGCACATACCCGTTGATTCGGGAATGGGGCAGCCCAACAGTAAGAAATTTAGGAAACTCAGAGAACCCATTGAATATAAAATAAAACCGAATAATATCGTGGATTATTCCTATCAATGTTCTTTCTCTAAGTCACCTTAGTCTTTGTTAAGTTTGCAACTCTATAAAAGGGCGCAGTATTTCTTACATTTTAGTATTTATTTTGTAGTACTTCAGTATTTCTTATAGTATTTGAACTTACTTTTTCCTCGAGTGGTAAAATTGGGGTTCAAGAAGTGTAAGTGACTGTAGTGCACGATAGCAATATTGATGCTTGTGCATGATATCAGAATTGGAGTAAGTCAGATATTGATGCCAATGCATTGAATCACTCCCGCGCCTACGTTACCTCTATATTATGAAGACAACAAAGCTCCTGACATCGTCTGAGAAGCAGCCCGGGTTATTCATTGGTTATTGCTTATGCTGACATATACCCCAACAATGCAGAAGAGCTTCCCTGCCATATTCTTAACTGCTTACTCCAGGATCACTTGAACCGGCTCCACCAAACGTAATTGTAGAAACGGATGCTTCGCAGTTTGATGGAAAGGCCGCAGTTGGAATTTTTTCATCGTCATTCAATTGGACTCTTTCTGTTCGGCTCCTAGGCATCAGTTCAATATTCCTGACGAAATTCCTAGCTGTTCTCCTAGATACGACAACAGCGGTAATAATGACAAACTCTTTACTGTTGTGCAACTCACTCACTGTTCCCAGCGAGTCACATATATTAAGAACTTTCACTGGCTCCAAGTCACTTGCGGAGTTTACATTTAGTATGAGTACCTCGACACATAGGTATATTTATGAATGACGTGGCAAATAGCTTGGCCAAGGCTTCCACCCAGTGTTTTCAGTTATTCAAACGACCAGTTTTATCACGTCAGCCAGGTTTCGAAGATACGCCCTTTTGACATCAAAATCAAATCTAACGCTATCCACTGAACTGCAACACTTGCAATTTCCTTGGAGCAGGAAACCTTGCGAAACCAAACCGACAAAAGTGCTAATAACGAAACTGCCATGTCGAGTCCCACATCTGAATTTATACATGCACCGAGCTGGTCCGGCACTTTCTCCTCTGTGCCATTTCTGCGACACATATGAAACAATTGTTAATTACTCACTAGACTGCCAGCGTTTCTCCTCCCTGAGAAAAAAGACATTGTAAATTACGGTGCGACAGCTCGGCCTGCCATTCAACTCTCCGCTGCTTCTGTCTTCTGTCTTTCGGAGCTTCTGTGCTTGGACACTCACTCAGGAATGCATGCATCGCCATAGAGAAATTCCTTGTTGAAACAATAAGATTTCCTTGTTAATCGTATTATGTATTTCATTGTTCCCTTATTGCCTCATTTATAAATAATACACAGATTTTTCTCCCTTTCCTGTGTTTTATGCCAGTTTACTGAATAGTCTTGGATTTTACTCGTTTTAATTATTTATGAAGATAGTGGATTTCTAAATTTATTCACTTAAGACATACGTAAAAGCTGCACGACTACTGGCCATTCGCCGTAAGTAGACATGTGTCAAAAATTTTAAGGTCGTCATCATCATCAGCAGCGCGGGTCATGGCATGGTACGTGCCCACCAGCACTAGCTATCAAATCTCTACAAAGAAATATAGCTATGCGCAGCAGTGATGATGATGATGATGATGATGATGATGATTAATTTATTGGCTTTAACATGGAAACGCGGTGATGACAAATAGCCACGAAACCTGCTTGAGTTAATCAGGTAATCTGCACATGCTTATCAGCCTAGTATATTGCCTACATCTCCTGAACCTTTTCTCTCTTTCTTAAAACCTCTCTAATTACCTTGCACAATTACCTATGTCTGTACCTGATCCGGTCCCATCAATCGCCTCCCTACTTCTTTAATTTTTTTCACCAATACTCTAAAAGTCTGCTTATATCGATTGCTGACCGCTTTATGCTTCTATCCGCTTTGAATACTAGCGCTTCTCGAATGTGGACGTTACCTACGGGCCTCGCTGGTGATTACATCTGCATAGCGTTCTGCATTCTGTTGGAATGGGCTCAGTTGTATCGTATTTTCGCTGTAGCGTACACATGGCTCATCCTGCTGCGAATATATGCTCCGGTAAGTTTTTTACCGACGTAGCTACCTCAGGCCTCAAGTAGCAAGGCACTGACTGCCCTTTGTGTTACTGTGCAGATTTTCCTTTCTATTTTCTTGCTAGCAATTCTTGTAAATCTCCATATTACTTTTTTGTTTGCGTCTTTCGCGTCCAATGTACAGTCTCGGTTTCTCTCACTTTATTTTTCATGACCCTTGGTTGTTTATTTCAACTTTCAACTGCGCTATGCTTGGTTGCCAAGTTTCTTGACCTCTTCCTCCATTCTGTGTCTGCTCTTTTGAGCTACAAATATATGTGCACTTTACTCACCAATTTATTTTCGTTAATTTCTCTTAGTGCATCTTCAAAACTAGTTACACTATGTTTCTCTTACTTCAAAAGATGCCCAACCCATATCATGCTGCACTGCCTAATTGGTGGTTTTACCGTGGGTCCCTAAAGCCGACAGGCCTACGGATCATTGGTGAACTTACAAATCCGACAAAATATCTGTTTTTACGCATAGATTGACATTTGCAAAGGTTAGCACTGGTACCATTACTCCTTTCCAAGTTTCTCGCACCACCTCCTGTTAATTATAGCTCCAAAGTTTTCTATGTGTACCGCTTCCCCTTCGTTTGTAAATTATCTTGGTGGATTCCTGAGTATAGGTCTTTTTTTCGTCTGTATATACCCCCAGGTTTTTATATTGCTTGGCAATAAATATGATTTGGGGATGCATTCATACCACCTCATTACTCATGTCTATTAAAAATCATGATACGGGATTTCTCTCTGCTAAACCTAATGCCAGGTTTTGTTGCTGCATTCTCACATATATTCGCAAGTATCTAAATTTCTTGAGTTATCCGCTACTAGAATTATATCGTTTGCGTAAATCAGCTTAGGGACCTTCTACTGCACCATTTGCCTATTACGGATATGGAATAAATCAAAACCGAATTCACTGTTTTCCCGTCGTCTGTCTGCACTCTTAATAATAATAAGTGAATAGCAACGGAGACCGCGGGCATCCTTCCTTCAGTCTTCGGTGAATTTCCGTAGTTCTTTGCACTGCCGGCCTGCCCAAACAACTTGTACTGGGTGGTCCCCACATACCTTCCTCATCATCTCGACGAAATCATCATCTATGCCCTCGTGCTTGAAAACATCGCGTAGCAATTCCCTGTGCACAATGTCATAAATTCCCTTAATATCTAGAAATGGCAACCATAAGGGAACATTACTGGAAAAAGCACCACCTAACTTCCAGTTTCAATTATTTCTCATGTTTGCCACTCCATCATCGCCAAAAACAGCCACTCGTTGTGCATCTCTGTTGCTTGATTTTCCTTCGTGCTTTTGCTTTTTCCATACACGGCTCGCCTGCGTGCGCATTCACGCGTGCTTATCGGACACGTAGTATATGCTTCACGCCGCCCTTTGCTGGCACCGAGAGATTATTTTACGTGTCGTCGAGGCCCGACGTCAAACTAAGTTTAGGTTCGCGAGTCAAGCGACAAAAACTCTGTGCATTAATCTGCTGTGACCCTGCATTACGTAATAAACAACACCGTACGTTTTCTTTCTATGAAAGCAGGCTTTGCAGTACATGTTATAAATAATTGCATTTGTAAACAGCGAGTTAGCCAGCAAGGCAGCCGGCCCATTAGACAGTGAGATCATCAGGATTTCTTCTATGCACTGTATTTAGTGTACTTATATACGTCACCTGATTATTCAACTTTCTTTATCTTATTACTTTCTTTCTTTGTTCGATGCCGGGTTGTTAGATCATATTTACTGTACATTTGTTCTATGTGAAAAATAATAGCCGGCACCGCCTAAAGGCACCAACATCTAAATAGCACGTACTGAAAAAGATAAAAATGTTCATTCATTCCTTTGTAAGACAGTGATTAAGTTCGCCTGTCGAAGAAAAAAAAGGAACTGAGGGAGGAGAATTTAGGGAGGGGAACACGAAATCAGAAAGAACACAGATGAATGGAGAGATGAACGAAAGGCGGAGTGAATGGCGCGGTTTTATGGGTTTTTTATGTTATTTAAGACGACTGGCCATTGTCAACGCCTATGATGGCACAGTGTTGTCTGCCCATATATATATATATCCTGGCAATTTTCGTCTAACATGATTCTGGTCACGGGCAACAATTATACACGTAAAGGTGCTGCAGAAACTGCCAATGTTCTGGTTTTAAGGATGAGAATACTTAGTTGTGCAGCTTTAGAATTCATTGTGCTTCCACACAAGTCACCTACTTAAGTAGTTTTGATTACAGTCTTTGAAAGTTCAGGTTGCGTATACTGTTAGTTCTGGAGAAAGTAGCACAAAACGCCTTCTCTGTTCGTATAGCACTGAACGTGTCCAAGGGGAATCGTCTACTTAACGCTCAAGTAAAAAAGACCTGCTTTCAGACGCCCTGCAACGTGAAAGAGAAAGAATATTGATGAGTCACGAATAAACAAGAAAAAGGCTCCTGCACCAGTTATTCTCCCAACGGCCGCCCTTTTACATCGCATCAGGCTTGCAGCTTCTGTCCAAGAATTTCTCATTTAAGGCAGCCACGGGCACTTTAGCATAAACCGGGCCTGACGTATCTCACGTCAAGACCGCCAGCACAAGAGTGCACAAATACATTTGCCGCAGCCACATCATAGGAAGCAATGTGCCGAATTGCTACTATACGTTGACTTTATGACTATATGACTTCATGCATAGGGATACCGCTAACAACCTGCATATGAACTGACTATTTTGCTTCTATGGCACGTGTGCATTCCTGAGACCTCTCTGTGTACAATCTAGTTTGTGCACTCGTGGTCTGTACACAGCACTATTGAGATAGCCCTTTCTGCCTTACCGCAATCTATACTACTATACTACTTGAGGCGGCTAAAGCATCGGCAATATCCAACATTGGCCAAGTCAATTTATTGTTTCGCTTAAATATATATGAAAAGGGATCTCAATATTAAATACCAGAAAAGCTCACTTAAACGTGATCGAGGCCCTGCAACAGCACCAAGATAAACCGGCTATTAGCGGTGCCATATCCGGAAGCGTAGGAGACAGAGTGACGCGAAAAATATAGGCTGAAGAGAGAAGCCAGCCAAAGTTTGTCGAACAGGCAAAACATGGTTGAAGCTGCTGGACAGATGATTGATCAGAAGGAGAGGCCTTGTTATGCGGGCCTGCGACCTAAGGCCACTTTCCAGAGTATTCGCGAGTCCGCGCAGAAGATAACACCCCAGGGAATCCGGATGATTGGACATATTTCGTCTGCCGCTCCGTAAAGGAACCGGGTCAGTGTTGGTGATACGCGAGGCTACCAAGTTGGTCACTTGTATGCCGCAGGAAGGGTAGCTTTTTTTTCCCACAGTGACATATAGCGACATATAGAGCTAGATCTCTCCGTCATTATTTGAGCACCTGTGCCCATTGGCCAGGCTTAATTCCCCGTGAAGAACAAGGCCACATGCATAGTAATGACAACATTGAAGGCTCTGTTTGCGTTCCTTTTTGATGTTTTATTTTTCGAGGGATGTAGCTGCTGATGTAGTTTGCAGTAACTTTCAGATTAGGGAAAATGAGAATTTCGTAAGGGGATGTTAGAATATGCTTATCAAGGCGACGGCAAATGTTCTTTCTAGAAGCACAATAATTAAGGGAACTTGAAGACACCCATTTTGTTCACTGCAGCACTAAAAACCTCTGCTTATTGTATTGTTATTTTCTTATTGGGAACTTTTATGGACTTATTGTGTCAATAAGACAAATCATACGCGCAGTTTATTAGTTTATATTTTACTTTCTTAATATTTCAAAGCAGAAGAAAAAAGTGGCAGTTTCGACCGAAAGGCGAAGCATCGATTGCGATGGCGAATTAGTGGACAGCTACCAATACGAAGTAAGGACAGTAGTTTTATCGGCGGTATGAACAGGCACGTCACCCGCCAGTGGAACGCGCCCCTTCTCGCTACCTTGCCCCCGAAGCACCAGCGCGACGGAAGGCGGCGCGCTTTCTCCCCGCTTTCCACCGTTGCGTGCGCGAGACTGAGCCGTGATCGCGTGCTCGCCCTCACTTGCATTCACTCGCACATACAGCAGCCGATGCCGACTGCAGAAATGCGCCTGAAGTGTCCATATAATTGCTATCGCAATAAAAGATTTCCTTTTTCATGCCTTGGTGCGACACTCACACCAGCGACTGACAGTGGTTCGCGACTTGCGAGCGAGGAGCTGCTCACCGCGACCGATCTTCACACAGAAGACTGCTACCTGCCTGTCGCTTCAACGAAATGTCTAACAATTGCTGCCATTCGCACGGCTCGCGTTACTCGCACAACCACGGATAGGTTAAATACCCATCATCGTATTCCGACGTCCTGTTCCGCCACCGCTGATTGGTTCGGCAGCTTTGCGACTTAAGTCGCGGAGCTGCAGAGTCACTCCGTGAACTACTTGACCAAATTGGTTGATTTCCGAGCAAATTGGTCACGCGACCTCTGCGAGTCGCCGGTGTACGTGAGCCCTTACTGCGTGACGCAACAAACAGTGTAACAGTTCTGATGCAACTGGCGTCTTCCATGTGACCATACCCACATATTTGCACGTATAAGGCACAATGTGTTTGTGCATGTGTGTGTGCGTTAGTTATAACAGCGGTCCATGGTTAAGGTAAAGAAATTTAAGAAACACGTTCTTGATCCAGCATCGAAAACACAGTATCGTGCTGCGTCGGCATAGAGGTCAGAAAAGCATTTGACCGCGTGCGTCACGAGACGGTTCTTGAAAGCGCCGTGCTGGCTCGAGTTACAGGAACACTACTAAACTTGATTAAGAATTTACATAAGGACAGAGTACATCAAATCATCTTGGGCGAGCTATACAATCCAGTCACAGAAAATAACGTAACCGTCGCGCAAGAAGTGGCACTATTACCGACCGTGTTTAACCTAGTAATGGCAAGGCTGCCACTCAGATTAGCATATCAGGATTACGCTATGCCGTTGCTGATGATATTACAATTTGGGCTACTAGGGGATCAGTGGAAGAACAGGAACTGACACATAAAGAATGACTCGATGTAACCACCATTTTCCTTAAGATTGTGAACATGAAAGAATCTGGTGAAAAGACAGAACGCGCCGTGGTCTCAAACGGATCGGCAAGAGAAGTCGAGAAAGTTCGACACATGTTTAACCTACAACTAGGAAACCCCGCGGTTGCATGACGCTTTTCTATCAAGGTTCTGGGAGCATCATCGATCAAGACGGAACAGAAACGACATGGATGTCAAAAATAACCAAAGAATTCAATCTCATACATCTCATACATCTCATACGATGAATTTAAACTTTACAATGAAACATGAAATAACGGGAAGCCAGGCAGATCGTTCAAGCTCTCATTACTTCATACATGTTGGACGGATAGAATTACCACAAGGTAACATTAACACAAACAGAACAAATGGAAAGCTTACATCACGAAGATTTGCGGCTCAAAACAGGTCTACCCATGCACACGAAGGTGGAAGACTTGTCCGTACTTAGCAATTAAAACGAGAACTTGCGCATAAAGCAAAACCGCCAGAAATTATTGGTTTATTAGTGACCTCATCACTACAAGATCTCACCAAGCTTGGCTACCGACAACAACATGGGGTTGCTCGTCAACGGCAAGTGCTCCTACTTGGAAGACGTTGATGTGTTTGCCGTCAATAATGGCACGGCCGTCACTGACGTCAAATATGCATGGCACAATGTTGGAAAGTCCAATTCTCAGCAGGACCATTGAAGACTTCGTTTTCCGCGAAGGGCCCGCGGCTCTCAGGAAGAGAGTGCAACGATTGCTAATTCTCTTCATGCCAGAAACGGCGTTCTTCGACACCTGATGACCCACATAGTGACATTCACAGGAGCATCAGGCGGAGCAATTACCGGCTATGTATGCCACGCTAGCCGCACCTACTGCAACACCACCACCACCACCTCCAAAACGAAGTCGTGGACCGGCAAAAGCGTATGAAAGTGCGCTCTGCTACAAAACATCGACCCTTATTTGGCCGTTATTTTGACAGACGCGGCTACAATTTCCCCTCAATTAAGTTATAGAATTATATGTGCCAAAACTACGATATGAATATGAGGCAAGCCGTAGGGGGGACTGGGGAAATTTAGACCACCTGGGGTTCTTTGATGTGCATCTAAGTCTAACTACACTCTCAATCCGGAGAAATCTCAATTCTCTCAATCCGGAGAAAGTTCAGCATCGGTATCGTCGGTGCTACTTCGTGATTTGTAAGCCCATCTAGCTAGAAAAGAAATTGATTTCGTTCTCTTTCTATCTCTCTTCCGCTCCATTTCTCTTTTCTCCCCTACTCTTTGCTCCCCATGCAGGGTCGCCAGCCGGAATTACCTCTGATTACCCTCCCTTTGATTGTATGCGCCCTTTCTCTCTCTCTTTCTCTCTCTCTCTCTACATTTGGACATGGACACTACTACTTGGTAGTTGGGATCCGAGCTCCTGGCAGCATCATGGGCACAAAAACATTATAAAAAACATGCAAAGCAAAGAACTGTATACCGACACGGAAAGAGCGGAACATGCTTGGTCTAGACCACGGAGAATTCACATGCCGATCGTTGAGGAAGTTCAACAAGTTGAGCACAAATTAATGACAGCACAAGGAAGTCAACGCTGAAATAATTGGGTACCGGCACACGCCGTGGTACTAGGAAATGAATTGGCAGACAGCGAGGCACGAGCAGCTGTTAGACGACAATTAGTGGCGTACACAAAAGATATAGCCTGCCGATCATCACCCACAAATGCTAAAACTGCCTGTCAATCTGCGCTTCGCAGAGCAGGAGAAGAGAGTGAATCTCAATGTGATGTTCCTTTCCTGGAAATGCCGAGACAGCTACATTGAGGAACCAGAGTGCTTGCGAGCAGGCTAGCCACCAATATAATGATGCCACCCTGCAAGAGACATGTGTTCTTTCGTGATGAGCTGAACGAAAGAATGTGCACAACATGTCAGCAACAAGCCACTACAATACGTGATGTGGGATTGTCCTAGGCGCCTAAGGACGAGGCAATCAACAAAACGTATCATAGAAGGAATACGCCGAGATATCCAGCCAGTCACATTGGATAGTTGGATTTCACCTCGCCGCATCCATCAGGAAGATGTTTCCCACCTGGGGGCGAAGCTTGCCGAATTCGTCTACGATGAAGACGGACCAGGCCATCGTCTATTTGGGGACCACCTGCAAGGACACGAACAACCAAGGCCCCCGAAGTACACACACGCCTCTAATGTTCAAGGCAATCGGGGCATTCCCTTAAAAAATAAAGACGTTAGTAATCAAGCTTAAGCTAACGTGTGAAATTGACATCTATATCGGCCCATTGTTTTTTCATTAGAGCGCGCTAGCTCCCTACTACCAAACAATTAAAAGATTTGAGTAACTGGCACTGTCCACTGGAGTAAACATGTCTTCCTCTTTCTTGTTACTACGAAAAAAAAAAAGCACTCGATAGTAAAAGCAGCAAAAAGCCCTCTTCATTTATGAATGGCCTAGAAAATTCTTGCTCTCATTGCTCAATAATTCAGTGAATAGAGCAATGAATGACTCAAGAGTCTCCAGAATTAAGAATTCAGGGTATACTTTTGTGCATGAAATGAGTTCGCGAAGGCGTATCCGTTGAAAGAGCCTCAACAAAAGACGAGACCCGTTGCATTATTTACCGCGAACAAAGAATACCACCTCTCGGACCAAGAATGTGAGGGAAATACGACACTCGAAGATCGCGCATTAGACTGACCTTGGCAGTGTGTCGGCAAGCTGAGGAAAGAATTCGGCCTGAATAACGATATTTTAATAAAGCATACTTTCTTCTGCAAGAAAGTCGGTGCTCGTGCTCCCCTGCTTTGGGATGCAAAGGAAGATGTCAAAATATTCAGACAAGTTTAAATGCACATTTTCGCCCTCTTTCTTTTTTTATTAGTGTGTTTTAGTATATTATGTCCTCAAGATAAGCAAGTCTACTGAGTGAATTTACTTTCACTTTGACATTTGTTACTTTATATTCAGATTGTTTTTTCACCGTTACTTATTTTCTTTCCCAACGTCAGTGTGCGCATGTCTTGCACTCTTTAGCCGTGGCGACGTGTGTACCCTTATTCTGATGTTGGTGTGTTAAGTGGAAATACCAGAGGCGCTTTTGGGTTTGCCGTCGTTTTGAGGGCGATGCATCCGCGGCCGCGTAAAACTGGTCATGTGCTTCGCACGGAAAGGCAATTCAGACGCGCTTAACGAAAAAGTGTCATATTTGCAAACATGGAAGAGTAAGAAAAGTGGTAAGAAGTCTGCATCACTGATCCGGTGCCGTGTGCGCTGGCAGGATTCATACCCTGGCAATTGTTACATTTTGTTTTGTTTTGTTGGCGCAGTGGAGTTAGCCCCAGAGCACGTATGCTTGTACAAAGGCATTCGGAATTTGATAGCTTACAAAAATGATATTTTTTGACATTTATTATTATTATTATTATTATTATTATTATTATTATTATTATTATTATTATTATTATTATTATTATTATTATTATTATTATTATTATTATTATTATTATTATTATTATTATTATTATTATTATTATTCAATGTCCATTCCCAGGGACGTTCACTTTCACTGTTGAGTTCAACGGGAGTGTAAACTTATGTTATACTTAAGTGTGCCTGCTTGAGTGGTACTTGCCGTAGTGATTATTAAAAATGGGAATCATAACATCGCTTTCCCTGCTTCTACATCTCACGAGTCTAATGGTTTCGTTCATATACAATTGAGATAAATTCTTTTAAAAAATAATAATTTTGATTCGTTCAAAAAAAATTACCGACGATTACGTTACTTCCTAATGCGAAATTTGAGCGCAGCAAATAAGCTGTTTCACCTTTTCGATAGATTGAGGCAAAGAAATCGAGCAACACATGTATGCGCTATCACAGAATTTTTTTTTATTTTTCCCGTACTCCTGGATCATCTCGACGGCGGCGACGGTACGCTTCTGCTTCGGCGGCACGCACCTCTGGATTCTGACGGCGACGGCGCTGGGCCTCTGCTCTGGCAGCTCGTTTAGCAGCAGCAGCAGCAGCAGCAGACGGAGGACTTCCATCGGTCGTCTCGCTCATGGCTCAGAAAGAACTGGCAGATAATTTCGCAGTGGCGAACGGCAGCGGCAATTTCGGCTCGGGCGGTGCACATATACAGATCCGCCGCCACCGATCTGGCTCTCTGATTGCCACCGCACAGGGCGAACGGCAGCGGCAATTTCGCCTCGGGCGGTGCACATATACAGATCCGCCGCCACCGATCTGGCTCTCTGATTGCCACCGCACAGGGGTTGCATTGGAGGAGGAGCGAAGAAAGGAATTAAGTTCGAGCCGGCGCTTTGACAACCGGAGACTCGCAGGAAGAGGGGGGAGGGGGGCGGCGTGTACACCCAGCGGCAAACGATGGGGGCAGAAGCGCGCGCAGCAAGCGGACAACACGATAAAGGGAGGAGGGAAGAGATAGCAGCGACTGACTGATGCCGCTGACGCCGATAGTGAGTCAACCCCAGCTGCGGAGTTGGTTTCAGGGACAACGCCGCCGATGCCGACACAAACAATATGATACCCTCGCTTCCGCAGCGCTAAGGACCAGGTCTAGCCGTGGGAAGGTGGTCACGTATTCGTCGACGTGCCGGGGCCTACGTGAAATAACCGGCGCGTCGGCAACTGAAGAGCACCCTATCCGCCACACAAGAACAGGGGGGGGGGACCCTTTCCTCCTCTTTCTGCATGGCGGCGACGGTGTTCTATGCAGTCACGTTATCTTGACTCTCTAGCGGCGTCAGCGGCATCCAGCGGTATCAGTCGGTCGCTGCTAGCGCTGGGGGGATGAAAGGGGGGCGGAGCTGGTTACGAGGCCGACGACAACGCCGACGACGACGCGAAACCCAGGAACGGACGCCAAAGAGCTGCGCTCTAAAAAGAAACAGGCAAACATATCTCCCTCCTGTTGGCGGATGCACATTTCATTTATAATGGAATTTAATTAATCGCATTCCATCGCCAGCACCTTATCAGCTCGTCTCAAATCAGGCAACCATTGCATAGCGCCTTTAAGCAAAATAGAGTGTCAGAATTTGAGCCCGCCAAATTTGGTGGTATTGGAGTTGTCGCTACCCTAATAAAAACGGAGCGCGGGGTTGCGTATCAATGTTACCTGATTCTAGGAGCAAAGGCACGGTATTCGCACCGGTATGCACATCACCTAGTACATCGCGGAGAGACGTAAAGCAATATCCATCACCATTCAGCGCTTACATGTTATGAAAACTTGCCTCTCGTGATCACTAGCGACTCGGTGACAACAAATTTTGATGCGCATGCGTCGTGAAATCTGAGAAAACAACACATCGTCAGCGTCTACCCTCCAAGCCCATTCGAGCAACATGCAGTATACAAATATACTTTGTACATATGGCCATTGACTAGAACACGCGCGATGAACTTACTTGCTATGTTGACTTGTACAGGTATTTCACTGGCATTCCCCCTAAATCAGTGAACCCAATAGCGGGCATGGTGTAAAGGTGGCAAAAAGGCGGATAAAATACGTAGTCAGATTAGTTCTCCTCACACATAAAGAAAGCAAAATATAGATTGAAATTACGTGCACAGTCCCCCCAAGGCATTATCTGCTTACTTTATTTATTATATATTATCAATACTGCAGTCCCCACTGGAAATTTTGGCAGGGTGGGCGAGAAAAACAAAACGGGTGACATATTTGAAAAAGAAAATGAAACAAATGCAAACAACATACATATACATACATACAACACAACATAATACGCTTCTACTAGGGAGGACAAGATTAGAACATTAGTTTAGAAACGCAGGAATCAAAATTAGGCTCAAGAACTTCACCATTAGACTGATACTCTCGTTGACAGCTCTCGGAAAGAAGAAATACTTGAAGCAATTCACTCGTCTGCGAAAGGGAGTTATTGTCAGAACATGCCTTTGTCTGGTGGCGTATCCAGATGAGAAAAACATTATTTTGATATATCGTTGTTGTAAAGCCCTTTAATTAGCTGGGAAAGAAATTAGGACGAGAACCGCGTCTACTCTGGGCCAAGTAAACTCGCCTTTGTCATCAGCGTTGTTATTAAGGCACGTCCAAAACTGTTACACATAAACAGACAGCCTTTTCTTTCTGTATTTTCTCTATTTTGTCAATATCAGTCTTATAAAAGGTTCTCAGATTGTTGAAGCATAGTCTACTAATGGTACGATAACAGTTCTATAGGCCAACAGCACAAGAGCAGGGGTTGATAATTTTAAAACTGTTCGGAGATGGAAGAGTTTCCGGCGTTAGTTGTAACGCGATCAATGTGCTTTGAGCAATGAAAGTTGTTCGCTTTATCCAAAGTCCTCAGTATTTAAAGCGAGTTGTTTCAGCGAGAAACACATTGTTTAGAAAATTGTTTCATGACTGTTACACTGAAATTAAAAACTATATATAACTGTCTTTTGGAAATTAATTTCCATTTACCAAAATTGAGATAGTAAATAAACCTCTGGAAGTCCTGATTTACCTTGAGTTGGTCAGAAAGATTTTTGATCTACGAGGAGATTGCACCAAAATCGGCATAAAGTTTAATTTTTAAAGAAATATTACTTATGATGTCAGTATCAAGTATTACAAATAAAAGCTGCTCAAAAACGGATCCCTGTGGGGCGCCAGAGCCTACTGAACGTCATTCTGAAGAGTGATCTTTGTACCATATTTGTACCGGGTACTTCGATAGGCCGACATACAGGTTATCAATTGTTTATTTTTGAGGACTTCATTTGGTATATAAGGTAGCTTCTTATGGGAAACTTTGAGAGCTGTTCTGCTAAAATGCATAATAATTGCGTCAGTTTGGTTACCACTATTATTTGCTACTGCGAAATGATTAACGGTTTCAATTAAAAAAAATACATGTAGCATACCTTCTTCCGCGATTACAGTAGGTTCATTTAGAAATTTTTAAATGTTGTTATGAACAATGTGTTGAAGCATCTAAGAAATGGTAGGCAATACTGAGATAGTACAGTATTTCTGAACGCGTTGCTTATTTCCATTCTTGTGGAGCGGTTTTTTTTTCTAGCAGCAACCCAGACCATTCAGTACTTTTTCCTCTCACAGACATCTTAAAAATGAGATATAAAGGTGCTTGGACACCCATTCAGACATCTTTTAAGAAACATATTTGGGATGGGATCCGGTCCGCATGACTGTTTTACTTCTACCTAAAAATTTGAAGGACGCTTAAGCTTCCCCTTAAGGGGTGGAATCCGATAGCTTTCAAAGATCCCTGACTGCTTCTCACGCTTCTCGGCAACTGCAGCTTATGTGACCGTTATGTTCACCGGGAAACGCTGGCAGCGAGCGCTATGCCCGAAGGTGAGTGGGCGAGCTGGTAGAAATGCGGCCTCTTGCGTGGGCGGCGGAAGCGCAGAGGCGAGCGCCATCTGGATGGTGTTGCAATGAAACTAGCGGGCCGCGCCGCTCTGTGAATGGTAGAAACGCTGGGGAAGGGGTTTGCGTTTGAGTTTTCGCGTAACAGAATTACGCTTTCTTTTTCTCTAGTATATTCAGTGGCAATACCACGCCATCATGTCTGAAGGTTGTATCTATCGGCTGTACTTTACGATTTTCGGGGTGCATCTTACTTTGAGGAATTCATTCAGTTACGCCTGTGCGCCTCGTGGAGGGCCTGCGTGGTTGTGGTTCGAAATGATTTTTCGCCAAACGACGTCCGACGCAAGGCACCGACACCGAACTTACTGCGACACAGGGCCCCTAGCGCTATCGCGCCAAAGCGTAAGTATGTCTTTTTTTCTCTGCTTGAAACATCCCTGACCGGAGGTAACGATGCCTAAAACTCGCTGGCATGCTGTTGTCAAAGGTTTAAAGTGACCAATAAAAGCGTTATAGATTACCTTATCAGTAACATGGACACCGTTGGTTTCAAACATTTCTCATTTATATTATTTTGGCATCTCTGAACACCAGAGTCTTTCAGGAGACGCAGCATTATAGTTAGATAAAGACACACTATAACAGGGCTGTTAATCAAGAGCTACATTTGCGTTTAAGTTATGAACATATGACACATAGTTATCTTTCGTAAAAAAGAGGATACTGACATGATTATTTTTCTTAAATTTCTTTTATATTCCTTTTAGCCGTAGCGTGTCCCGACAAACCCAGTGATTCTTGTTTCCTTTTTTTCTTTGATAAAATTGACACAGAACTATGTTTGGTTTCATTTACAAGTCATCTAATATCGTTCCAGAGTTTGTGCACATCGCAGGTGCTGTTCGAAAACTTGTCAACGTTGAGTGAATGTACTTCAACCACGGAAGCATCACCCGCACAAAGAAAACTATGAAAATTTAAGGTTATACTTTGTTCACTGACGGAAATATAAAACAAAGTTACTACTGCAGCCTGATGATCTAAGATGCCTAGGAAAACATAGCAACCAGTTTCAGCAAAAATTTTCCCGCTAAGAAAAAACAAAACTAGACTTGACTTCGAGGTACCTTGAACACCCTCGTATATTCATCTACAACCTGCAGTAAGTCAAAAGTGAATGCTAAGTCAAGCAATACGGCACCTGATGTATCCTTGGAATATTTATGTGAAAAGTATCGCTATTCAGCATTTGGTACATTGACGTCCCCTGCCAAAATTATTCAGGCAGCAGGCTGTATGTGTGCTGGTAAATAGCTTTGAAGTTCGTCAAGATCAGTCTCACAAGAGCCAGGAGGCCTACACATTGCCCCTATGATGTATATTTTGTATGATATGCTTTATAGAGTGTACGCTCAACACTGGTCATCTCAGGCATTAGAAGTATTTGTAAGTTTTTTTTTTACGGCGTACTCCGCCGCCTCTTGTATCCCGGTCCTTTCATTAAAAGCTGAATTGTTTCGATACAAACTCGCTATCGTAAACTACATGGTTCAATCAGCTTTAAATCAATATTACCACATGCGGGTCATGCAATGCTTGAACCGCCTCCAAGTTAGTAGCTTTACCAACAATACTTCTGCAATTCAAACTTAAAAGGCGCAGTGAGGAAGGTGCATGGGTAAGCCAAAATACACTCCTTTAACACTCAGCTTGTCAAACAGGTGCTTAATCTTGGCACCATCTTGTTTTTCTTCTGCTGCGCATTTCCGCAAGCTCTCTCGTACTTCCCGCAGTCGCTTCAAAAAGCTTTCAGATGGTGACGACACAGTGTCCTTTAGCTTATATTAGAATGCCCCATGTACGGAAGACTCTTTGCGATAATCGAAAAATTTTATTATAACAGTACACGATCTGCAGTCTATACCTTTCTTCCGTGTCTGTTGAATCTCTCAATGCCAGTCACGTTTATTTCTCATTTTCCCGTGATTCCCGTGACAATATTTACTTTAATTTTTATTTAAATCTGTTCAGTCGTTTCATCCTATACCTCGTTCGAACTATAAATGACTAGGTTATTTCGCCTTCTCTGTTCTCCAGTTCACCCGTCTTGTCGACAAGAATGACAATCTATTTGTACATCAGTGATACTGTTAACTCCATTTCTTTCATCCATTGAGACAACGCATTCATGCTGGATAATTAGCGTTCTATGGCATTGACTCTGTCGATTACGATTGTAATTTTTGCGTCAAGATCACTTTGTATTTGTTGATTGTGCTGCATGGTCGCAATAATCTTTCCCTGGCCGTCCAACAACGCCATTCCTCTCTCGAGGGTACCTGGACTTGATTCGCTAACGCCACATATTGGCTGATCTTTAGCAAATAAAACGGTACAAGCATAAATACACTTCATACTCAGTTGACAGGGTAATAGCAGCAGATAACAACCATCACTTCGGCTGAAAGCGAGCTAGAAAGAAAGCACTACCATGGCAGCAGGCCCGCCATGCTGCTCCGCAGAAAAAAAAAAGTAACGAAATGTGAGGTTGCATACCTTACCCGAATTCGCACGCTCAACGTGTGGAAAACACTTCAAAATACGAAAGACCGATTACAAAGCCGCATTACCCACCACGGTGGCTTAGCGGTTATGGTGTGTCGCTGCTAAGCACGAGGTCGCGGGGTGAAACCGCAGCCGTGCCGGCCGCATTTCGACGGGGGGGGGGGGGGGGGGGGGAGGAAATGCAAAAACACCCGTATCCCGAGCATTGGGGGCAGGTTAATCATTGTCTGGTGGCCAAAATTAGCCCGGAGTCTCCCACTAAGGCGTGCCTCATAACCAAATCGCGGTTTTGGCACGTAAAACACCACAATTCAATTCAATCAGAAAGTCACATTGAGCCTCATGGCTCCTAAGAACGTACAAAAACACTTTTTTTATCCCGCAATGTAGAGGAAGAACACGGCCGCAGCATATAAAAAAGAATATCAGGCGTATGCGGAGAACAAACAGTCAGCCCAGACTCCCCAAAGTCGTGTGCAGACAAGCACTGCAGCAATATACATTAAAGCTACTCCAGCGTTAGATTGCGTGCATATTCAGGGCTCAGAGTGACTTCCGAAAACGCAGGGGCAGAAAAGACTAATCCCGAAGCTACACGAAGGCATTAAGGAAATGATGGGCACATACATAAAATCATGAGAGTAGACTAAACGACTAGGAGTGCAGTGCGCCTGTCGACAGAAATAGCCGCAATCTCATCTCGAATGCAAACAGTGCCGACTTTGTCAACTGCTACAGGAGTGGTGGAAGACTACTGCCAAGCACTTCGGCTGCACAAGGGATTAGGAAGGACGTTTTCTATCTTTTTTATTTATTTAAGGGGATATCATACTGCGTGCGACTGTTAAAAAGGCGAAGGAAAGGCTAAAACGCAGCAGTACCAGAAGGTCGTGGAAAATTGAAAGAATGCGTGCGTCACCCTTTGAAGTTTATCGTCGTGTTCCCCCGTTTTTTTTTTCTGGAGTGGCTCTTATTTGCATTCGAAACAAGGAAGAAGTTTTACGGGAAGATGCAGGTTCGATATGAGTAGTGTTCAAACAAGGGACGTCGCAGGATGCAACGTTTCGACAAGAGGACTTCTCTTTGTCGCTGCAGCCTGTAATTTGTACTTGAAATCAATCGTACTGTACTTCGTACTTCACATGTCATTTGTGTGCTTATCTGCTTGTTATTGGGCGCAAGTTCTTACTGGAACCTGTGTAAGGAAAGGCAAGCGGCAAGCCAACCATACGAAAGTATTCGCGGACGCTAGCGTTTCCAGGTTGGTGGTATACTTACACGGAATGCAATCCGTTACTTCGAGAAAGTTAGCTCAGCTATACACATAACTAGACGACATAATACGACACAATTAATGATTGAATAGTCAATGAAAGTTTCGTTTTCATTTTATACTTTTCAGAACGAATGCATTTCCTTTTTCCCAAAAGGACAGCAAATATACTCGAAATTTAACTAGCTTTTTCCATAACGACTTTCTTTATGAAGCAGCTTTTCTCAAGAATCCTCTTCCTTTCCTTGTGTTCTACCTCAAACAACTATTTGATTACTCTGATAAACTTCTATGTTTATTAAGAAGAATAAAGAATAAGAGCATCATTAGTTTCACCCTCTTGCCTCGAGCTTAAAATTCGTACCAAGATCGTCTTGACCTCAAATATTAAATCTTCTGGCTTTCGAGTTTGTTTGTTTTTTTTCCTTTTGCTCGTTTTATCCATTCCGAAGGAGCCACTTCGCAGTAAGTTACCACTGCATGAGGTCAACGTTAGACATGCAAAACTTAAGACGTCTTGCACAATCTGAGTTCTGAGTACGCACGAGTTCTAGTTCTCTCCAGAGTGAGCAGAATCCCAAGTGCCGCAGCGCCAAATGCACATCATCACCTCTCAAAGCAGGGAAGGTGCGCTGAGAAGCTCTCGCGGCAAATCGTTTTTTTTTTTCTGGGAAAGAATCATCCTAATTCTCTGCTTCTCGCGTTGCAGTGGCTAATTCCAAGTGCAGGCTTTTCGGCGGAGTCGCACAGTTGCCTCTGAGCTTCAGTCCTCCTTATTTGCGGCCTATACCTTGGCAGGCCTGCAACTTCCATTCCACGCGTACGCGCCCGTCTTCGCCGCTACTTGGAAGGTGCATCACAAGAACCGCGGGGCCTGCGAATTCAGCCGCCTTACCATCGGATCCGTGCTTCCAAAAGCGCACCGCGCTGAAATTCATTTATCCGCTGCATCGTTCGCCAAGATCGCCTACGGCTATGTTTCTGTGTACTTCCTTAGCGCTGGAAGGAAAGCTTTGAGTGAACTTCCTTACATTACGAAAGATGTGGCAGCAGACCGCCTGCTCCTGGTGAAAGAGTTGCGTATCATATGAATGATTCGGCGATTAAGCTGCGAACCACCTGAACAATTCACTGCCGCCGCTCCTTCTGCGTTTCCTTCATTCCTGTATTTCCTGAAACATTTCTGGAACTGAAATTCGTTTTTTAAAGCATTATAGTACAAATTAATTGCATCCACATAGCTTTATTTTTCCCAATAATTAAAGATACTTTTTTTTATTCGTATTGAAGGCACCTGTCACGAGGACCTAAAAAAAAAACGAAAAACCAATCGAATGTGGGAGCGACACCACATCATGCAGGAAATTTAGCAAGGTTATGTAGCTAACGTCGAGTCGGAGGCACTTGCTAAAGACAGCAGGCCAGTTAAAGAAAAAGGTTTGTTTTAGTAGTGTGTGCTGAATAGTTTTAGCACAAAAACCATTTAGTGTTTCCTTATACTTTTCCTCTTTTTATGAGAGTATATGCTGAATACTACGATAAAAAGCCGCGACGAGAAACTGCAGGCAGTAGCTTGTTCTATTTTTCTATGATCTATCTCGTTTTGTACGTTTTCAGCTATGGCGTCGTGCTGCGTAGCACAAGGTTCAGTGTTCGATTCCTGGTAGTGACAGCTGCATTCGAATAAGAGTGGATTGCGAAAAACGCTTCTGTAGAGTGCAACTGATGCACGCGAAGGAGACCTAGGGGGTAGAAATGAATGCGGAGGCCTTCCCACAGGCGTCGATCCCTTGTGTTCCACTGTGTACTTTCAAGGCATTTGTACTTAGATCTTTGTTTTAAAATCAGTGAAACTATTTTAGGACGCTGGAGAGTACAACGCGACGTACAAAAAATATTTTAAGCAACGAATGGCAGTGTAGGCGCTTGAATGCTAACGCTGTTCAAACACCGTGCCTTTTTTAATTCTACCACGTCATTACGCCGTGAGAATGCTCGTATGTATTCTTCACACAGAGCGTTTCTCCGAATTATCTCTCCAGCTATCAAATTATCCAAAACAGGGGTGTCGAAATTAAACAATTGTTTTTGCTTTCCAATATTCATAGCAGAATCAGAAAGGCTACTGTCGGCTAGAGAGGCGTCTATAAACTACGGGACCCTGGCCGGATACGGCTTGCGCAGGCCATCTAATCGGTTCGTCCCGGCGGCAGTCCATCTGATTCTCCACGAAGCTTCCACTTTTTTTTTCTTTATTGTCTGTTTTGCACTACTACACATCAAACAGCAAAGCCTCCGCTGTGCCTCCACCTACGAATGGGGTTTCTCCACAAAAGCTCACGTTATCGCTCTTCATCCTGAGAACCGGCTTCACTGATGCTGCAAGATTACACCACAACGTCACCTTGATCGAGGAAGAGCCGACGAATCAGGAGCCCCCACGCGACACGCGAATAAGGAGTGCGTGACGCTCCGATTGGTCGGTTCCAGCCACCACGTCTAAAGCTTTCTCGACTTCGTCCAGGCGTGCTGGACCCGCATACCTTTCGCCTGCTCGTTTCCCGCAAAAACTACTGCATATAAATACTATCTGATGTATATAAATCTTCTTTCCTGAGTCCACATCGTGCTGCAGGTTCCCAGTGCATAGTTGCATGCATAGTACATTAATATGGGAGAACGTCTTTAAAGAGTTGGAAAAGACAGTGTCTGCGCACAACGTTTAGCGGAACGCACTAAAAATCTGTCAGAATTGATGAGGCAAACACAACGTCCAGCGTTATAAACAGACTTGTGAGGAAAAATAATAAAAGCTGCTGAATTTGGTGGATTCTGAGAGTGAAATTTTTTGCACTGCTTGATTCATGAGCAAGTCCCGCGCGAAAAATACGTGAACAAGTCCTGCGTTCTGAAACCTGTTTCAGCTTGAAGCTCTACGAGGTCCCATGGATGGACCCAATCAAAGCCAATTTCATAAATTTCTGAAGCCGACAGAATCTGAATTTGTGGAGAAGACGTATACGGTATCACTAGAGGTTGCCAACCACCCCGATTAGCGAGACTGCGAGAAAATAAATGCACTGCACAAAATTCAACACAATGAAGTAGTAGGGGACACTGACAGCCGCTATAGCTTTCAACTGCCTTTATTCTTCGACGCTGTTACTTTGTTCTTCGTCGATCTCATCGACATCGTAGATGACGGCGGCGACGACGGCGGAAATGAACCTATAGTTCGTCCATATAAACATTATTGTAATAATAAGCTCAGAGTGAAGCAGCAAGAAGACACGCGCCTTATTCATCACTAATATATGGACATAAAAGCCTTCAGGGCAAAACTGCAGTTTTCTGAGAAGCAGATGCAAAATCGAAGGTCGCAGAAACTAATACCGCATTTGCTTCCCTATTTGTGACACGAATCTTCAGTGATCTGTACCTAAGATTTAAGTGATTCCCTGAGATTGATGCCAGGAAGAAGGAACTACAAATGTCCCAAAATCCATTTCCCTTCGATGAGGAAGCACTGCGAGGTCCCTTCCAATTAGAAGTAATTGAACTAATCTTAAAGTATGTCTTGAAGAACAAGTGCAAAGATGAAAACAGTATCAATTTCTATAATTTCCTAGGCTCTGAAGAGTTCCAAAACTCAAAGCAACTTGCCCGCAAGTCTGTGTTGATTATTCACAGTACCTACCTTTGTAAGTAAGCTTTCTTCAGAATGAAAAATTGGAAATCTGCATACAGGGTAATTTACCTGACAAACACTGAGTTCTCTGCTTATTATTGGCTAATAAAGGTTTTCGTCACAGTTCACTGAAATATTAATGTTCTATATAATTACCCCGGCCAGGTGGTTAAAATTAATCCGGAGTCCCACAGTATGGTGCGCCTCATGATCGAGATTTTGGCACATGAAATCCCATAATGTATTCGAATCTTACCCGGTCTGACGTGTTGGCGACGGGGCAAAATTTACGCGCATTCAAATATCGCACACTGTGCTTAGTGCCTTGCGCGGAAAGTTAATTTTATCACATGTTTTCTTATTTATACAGTGCTCAGCAACTGAAACGCGCTACTTGGACCGCATGGGGGCCGGTGCTTTATTCTCTATGCGGGATCGCTGGTGATCGATGATGGGCTGAATTCAGTCACAGTGCATCTAACAAATACTCTCGCTTCCATATCATACCAAAATGTATCATCTCGGTGTCCCCACTGCTTCCACTGGTGCAAAAAGTGCGGGCTAGCACGGGTATCACGTTTTGAAGGCTGAGCACTGTACACATATTATCCAAACATGTAAACACGTTAATTTAAATATGCTAATATTTCCTCCCCTCCTGAACTTTTTCGTGAAGGGTACACCTCACATTTCGTTATTATCATGATCTTCACTTTTGATATTTTTGTTAATAAGATGCCTTGGCCTTAATGTGTTGCAATTTTTAGCCGTTCCGATTGGTGCCATTCGTATAGCACGGTGTTTCAAGTAGTGTATGCTGCAGTCAGGCGGCCGCCATCGTTCTCACTTCAACATTTACTGCCTTCGCAATTTTGTTATATCTTTATTCTGTCCTCATTCATATTTGGCTTCGTGCCTTGTTTCAGTAATGTCGCACGCTGCCATTTCCGTATGGGTCATTTCGATCTCTCCTGTACTCTGTAATTACTGTGATGTTTCTACGTGCTATAGAAGGTCATTAATTATGACTGATGTGCGTTCTCAGAGACAACCATGCGATGTGGTTAATATGTAAATCGAGATTTTCCGCATAATTCAATTCTAATCACCTGCCTTTATTGTTTCTTAACCCCACTTCAAAACATGCCGTGTAAGCCTTACTTTCTGAGGCTTGGCGAATTGGTTGAATAAATATTAGTAATTTATTATTGCATCAATCGTGGTTAGTTTTTTAGCCATGCTAATTGGTTTAACCACGGAAGAAAATTGGCCATGGGGGCCATTAAGAACGCGTGTGCATATCTGAAGATACCTCTTGAAGTACCCAGCACGCGGATGATTATTGTTTAGGAATAACACACCGAAAAATATGGTAATTAAGGTTGCATGTTTGAGAATAGAAAAAAAAAACGCCCGTTTTTAAAACGCGTGGTCGCCTTACATTTCGAACACTTATACTCTTACTTACGTATACTCTAACTTACAGGAGTCGTCTTTCCTTACATCTATTGAAGCGTAAACATTCTCAAGGATAACACCGGAATACACAAGACAGAGAGCAAGACAGAACAACGCTACCTCCTCTGTCCTACGTCGTGAGCTATTTTACACTTGACATTATGCACAAAATGGCCTACGCTTGTACACTACTTATGTGTAAACACTGCGCACAAAAGTCAAAACAGGATCTTATAAATATTGGCGTTGCGGTAACCCAACACCAGCAAAACCAACGGGACCGTTGTAAAGAATGGTGATACTTTCCAGCTCAACGACTGATAGATATTTGCTTGCTGCAGATACAATGACTGCGAACCAGAAGTACTACTGCATGCTACCAGAAAATTTACACATGTTTATTTGCCCCCACAAATATACGTATAATTTGAAATGAGTGTACCCCGAAGGTTTTCCGGTAAACGCGAAATTCGAATTGCAAATAGTTATTTCGCTCCTTTTATGGACGTTATGCGAGCAAGTGGTTGCAACTAATTGAAATAAGGAGTCATTTGAAGAAAGCACGTCGATTATTCGGAATAAAGTTCTTAGTTACGAACACTACCAGCATATAAGTTTACGAAATAACTTTCGCTAACTTTTATTAAGCACTTTATTGTCCGGCTATTTCATGCTTGGGAATGTTGACGTTTTAGGAGATGTCAGAAAAGGCAGGTTGTTTAAATTGAAGCGTATGAGTATTATTCAAATGAGACTGAGAAATGTGCGGTGACTACGCGTTTGAAGAACAACCCTTTTTTTCTGTTCTCAACCATGCAACCTGAATTCCTATATCTTACGTTGTGTTATTTATGAACAGTATTCATTGGCTTACTGGACGAACAACGCGAATGGTTGCCAATCCGGCCCTCCGGTCAAAAAGTTTTGAGACCCCTGAACTAGAGGATGGCACGCCTCTGAGCCCTTGCATAATGGATGGTGGGCATGCAAGCTGCACTCAAAAGTGTGTGAGCGTGTATCTAAATATTGGAGAAAACGTGTCACTTCTATGCAGGTGTCTTTACGTCATAAAATACGGAAACGTAAGTACGCATAATAAGGCGCACCGTCTTCTAACGTGTAAGATAATATTAGCAGAAAAAGGATCACGGCGGCAACACTTGGTTCCGGGATCCGTCTGACTGCTCACTTACGTGGTGCGTTTATTACTCTTCTAACTTTCATATAATATTCATTGGTGTTTTGTTTTACTAGAAGTTATACCGACTATATTGCAGTTATGAACGGCATGCAATTTTGTAGATCATTTCGCTTAGTGGTCATGAGCCGCTGCCCTTAGGCTCATCCCCTTTACCAACACCACCCCTACCATCACAATAGCACGGAACAGGCACGCAGCTCCTTGTCATGTGGTACACGCGACTGCAAGCATCTTTGCCAATATTGCGAGGATATTTAAGCAACATACCCATCTTATCCTTTGTAGCAGCATAAGCGTAGCATTTCATTGTTCCTTTCTTAATTTTTTTTGCGAGTACAATAGAGCATTGTCTGCGTTTTAGGGCATAATTCGGGAACAGCTTCGTGCACGGAGAGTTGATCACGCGCTTTCTGCGCTCCAAGCCATGTTAACAACCCGAATCGAAACGGATTTGAAAGAAGTTCATTGACATCGTACTCTCGTCACCCTGTCACCAGGGTGATAATGACGTTTGTTACAATGAAAGAAGTTTTTCTCGGAAGCCCTGAGGGTCGATTATTTCGCGCTCCGCCTGAGAAAGCAAGGGTGGTGTCTTCAGAGTCGCATTCGTTCTTGTATCTTGCCAAACCTGTCCGCGAGTGTCGAGCTGACGCCTCCGTAAACACGACATCGCAAACTACAAGGGAGCCGAGTGGCGGTGAATCGATTCGCGCAAGTCGATACGTTTCTCCGTAGGTTTCTCTACGATTCTGCGTAGGAAATTTTCCGCACAAAATATTCGCACTTCCGCGACTTCCCGTACTACCCGAAAGCGTCTCGTGCGGACGAGGATATGGAAGTTGAAGCATTGAGTTCATCGCTGAAAAGCCCGATTCTTTCAAAGGGAATGCTAACCTGCATTGAAGATGTATGCCCAATAGTAAACTCCAACTTGTTTTTTACATGCGTGTGCTTCTCGGAATTCTTTCTCAATTGTCACAGCTTGTCACAGCTTGTCACGTGTGTAACAGCAAATGGTTGCACACTTCAACCGCTTACGGTGGTTCAATGGTGCTGCGAAAGCGATTTGGCATTTTATATCTATGGTTTCGTGAGATGTTGCTTGTCGCCTATAAGGTGTTGTATTTATAATGTCCAAATAAGCCTTCATTTGTCGCGTACCTAGGTAAACAGGCCATAACTGCAATTCGTTCGTGACCGTAAGGTAGTTAAGCCTTGTTGGTGAGAAAGTTGGTCCTGATTCGAAGTAAACGAATAACAGCGTCAACTGACAAGTACAAGTCGAGAAGGCGACGCACACATGGCGCTACGGGAGAACTTGAGTTTAGTCGCTATGTCAGAGAACCACAAGGCAGAGTTGGAGCGCCACCATCATGGACTAATGCATCTGTCTTCTAACTCTTTTAAAAACGTCCACCGCTTGTGTAACAGCCGTGAAATTCCAAGCTCCACCGACCATAATAGCGGATGAGAGCCAAATGGAGCTATTCGCTTCAAAAGCAGTGAAAAATACGCTCTGTAAGATCATGCCCTGAAACTTCTGCATCCATTTTTATTGCAGTTATACGGACACCTGAGGCTCATTCGGGACGTTGGCGCCACCTTTGTTGTCCTCCGACGTGATGTCAGGGTATCTATGGTAAAGGCGATGCCCGGGTGGGGAGAGTTAGCTGATCGCAAAAGACATGTAGCGTGCTTGCCGGCAAAAAAAAAAAAAGAAAAGAAAGAAATGAGAACCACGAATACAAGCGGGCGCACCACCCCGCTATCGTCGATCGGCTCTGCAGTGAAACCAGGGCAGCGTTAAGGCCGAACGACAAGGACAAAGCTGTCCGCAGATTTGCGGCTTAGGGGCCTGCGGTAGCCACGCGTCGTCGGCTATAGCTTCCGTGCTTTGCTAGCCACTTCGGCTGACGGCGCTGTGATCCCGTGTGGACGGGTTTCAGCGTCGGTCGAGCCAGCATTGTCCTTGAAGACGTCGGCCGACGGGCCGAAGAAGAAAATCCGCGGAAAACTTTGTTTCGTGTGGTTGGGGGTTCTATGCCTTCCGCTGCTTGTATGGATATTGTGTGCAGACGCATTTTCTGCTGCGCCTCTTTGTGCATACCAAACTGAGCCGCGTACATCGGTCTGAGCGGAATGCGCAGTAAAGGCAATAGTGAAGCACTTTGCCAGAGCAATCTTTCGTTGGGTACCGACACAAAGCGGACAGCCTCACCTCGTGCACTATCCAGGCGCGATTCCGGCGCTCATCGTCATGCCAGCGTCTTTCTTAGACGCAGGGCGCTGTTTAAGCTCCCCAACAGTAATATATCGCGCGTGTGCGTCGCGCCAGCATGTCGTCCCTGCGCGTCATTGAACACGGCCCATGCAGTTGAGTGCATCGTTAACCTTGATAAAGCATTCAATTTTTCGTCTTTGGGATGAAAATGACATTTTTCTTTTTTTCGACTCTTTCGTCCGTAGCATCTCAACAAGAGACTAAGAACTCTCGGAATTCAGTCTTCAACCTTTGCAAACCTGCTCTCATTCGGTATGAGTTTTCTACTCCCCTAATTCTCTTATTTTTATCCCCCAACATCCAAAATGAGATAGAAAAGAAAACATATCGTGAGGAGCTTAATGGGAAGAGGTGGCGAGTGTGAAACTTCGACTCAAGGCACAGATATTCCCAAACGCCTAACGACACTCTCTAACTTTAATTGAGGCTCTACTTTAGCTGCGTTTGTTCAAGGAGACTGGCATTTTACATTCCCGTAAATGACCAGCGAAATAAACACCGAGCAAAAATACATCCTCATTAAGGCCTTTGCGACCAAATGGAGAAAAATGTTTACATGACTCTGGTCGTAAAACACGTGTTTTAGGGATCTGGTGGGGTTTTCTTATTTTGGTTCCTTAATGGGCCCGGCAGTGATCAGCGTCAAGTACACAGCGTGAAAGTGACAAAATGAGAATGCTCGAGGCAGGTAACCGATCTCAAACAAATTTTTCCTCAAAATGTCAGCGCTCCCTGCACAGGAATTTAAACTGTACGTGCTACTCGGAGCAGGAAAAGAAAGGGTTGTTGGCTTTGTACTGACAAAAATTTCGTCAAGGTAGAGAAGCCAGCTCATACGGTACCCACCTACCGCGGTAGCAGAGTCTCTCTCTCTCTCTTTACACACACACGCACACAGACGTATATATATATATATATATATATATATATATATATATATATATATATATATATATATATATATATATATATATATATATATATATATATGCACTCGATAAGGAGTCACTCGCTTCACTCGCGTCCTTTACTCTGATTTGTACCACGGTATTTTTACGCTGGTGCTCCTCTTTGCGGTTTCAGTTCCCTCTAGGGAGATATGTGCAATTCTAGGTTCGCAAAATCCTACCGACTTTATTTCTGACCAAGCTTATAATCTATTTATTTTGCTGATAGATGGAATGCAGCTGACGTCGTCTACAAGATTTTAAAAAATACGTATTTATCATTCATGTGTGTTTCTGAGCAAAATTGTTCATATTGGCGAAAGTATAGCGCAGACATACAAGACGAAACACCGTGGAGAAACTCACACGACCCTTTGCACACTTTGTTTCAGAGTTCAGTACGTCACTGTATGACACCATTGCCAAAAAAAATTACGACCTTTACCAATATTTACTAAAGCACCTACGCTCTTCTCGCAGCTCCGTCTCTTTGAATTCCCAGATGTCGACAACATGGGGCACAAACGAGCAGGCTCGTTATCTTTCAGTGCACTTGCATCAATCGCGACAGATGCTTGAATATGGAGTGAGCAACACTCTTGACAAACATACTTTTTTGTAATCTGGCACAGTCATGTACGGCTTGTTTAGCCTATTTTTTATAATTTAGACCTCGAAAATACAGAAGACAGACAGAATGCTTGGCCCCTGTTCACGTTGCGGTAAAGTTGCCTCACACGAGTCCTCCAGCATGGATAGTGACTATCTTGTTGGGCAATGCCGAGTACAAACCAGCTTGGTTTTCCGGCATAGTGGTTGCTTTCAAGCAAGAATTCTTTCAGAGATGTTTTATTTTAGCATCTTACCAGTTGCAACCATTTCGTGTAGATGTAGGTGTAGATCCTAGTTGTTAGAACTCTTTAATCAACTTCTTTCAG